>NC_079191.1:15634159-15879159 GCF_029499605.1 Hyla sarda
GGCGTGGACGGAAGAGAAAAACTGAGGAAATGTGTCAAGGCAGGACAGTCCGGATGGTGGATAAGCAGCCTCAAACAAGTTCCTAAGATATTCAAGCTGTCCTGCAGGCTCAGGGAGCATTAGTGTCAGCGCGAACTATCCATCGACATTTAAATGAAATAAAACGCTATGGAGGAGACCCAGGAGGACCCCACCATGGAGGAGACCCGGAAGGACCCCCACCATGGAGGAGACCCGGGAGGACCCCCACTATGGAGGAGACCCGGGAGGACCCCCCACTATGGAGGAGACCCGGGAGGACCCCACTATGGAGGAGACCCGGGAGGACCCCACTATGGAGGAGACCCGGGAGGACCCCACTATGGAGGAGACCCGGGAGGACCCCACTATGGAGGAGACCCGGGAGGACCCCACTATGGAGGAGACCCGGGAGGACCCCACTATGGAGGAGACCCGGGAGGACCCCACTATGGAGGAGACCCGGGAGGACCCCACTATGGAGGAGACCCGGGAGGACCCCACTATGGAGGAGACCCGGGAGGACCCCACTATGGAGGAGACCCGGGAGGACCCCACTATGGAGGAGACCCGGGAGGACCCCACTATGGAGGAGACCCGGGAGGACCCCACTATGGAGGAGACCCGGGAGGACCCCACTATGGAGGAGACCCGGGAGGACCCCCACTGCTGACACAGAGACATAAAAAAGCAATATTACATTTTGCCAAAATGAACTTGAGTAACCAAAATCCTTCTGGGCAAACATCTTGTGGGCAGATGAGACCAAGATAGAGCTTTTTGGTAAAGCCAATCATTCTACTGTTTACCGAAAACAGAATGAGGCCTACAGAGAAAAGAACACAGGACCTACAGTGACATATGGTGGAGGTCAATGTTTTGGGTTGTTTTGCTGCCTCTGGCACTGGGGACCTTGAATGTGTACAAGACATCATGAAATCTGAGGATTACCAATGGATTTTGGGTCGCACTGTACAGCCCAGTGTCAGAAAGCTGGGTTTGTGTCCGAGATCTTGGGTCTTCCAGCAGGACAATGAACCCAAACATACGTCAAAAAGCCCCCAGAAATGGATGACAACAAAGCGCTGGAGAGTTCTGAAGTGTCAGCAATGAGTCCAGATCTAAATCCCATTGATCACCTGTGGAGAGATCTTATAATTACTGTTGGGAAAAGGCGCCGTCCAATAAGAGACCTGGAGCAGTTTGTAAAGGAAGAGTGGTCCAACATTCCGGCTGAGAGGTGTAAGAAGCTTATTGATGGTTATAGGAAGACACTGATTTCAGTAATTATTTCCAAAGGGTGTGCAACCAAATATTAAGTTAAGGGGCCAATAATTTTGTCCGGACCATTTTTGGAGTTTGGTGACATTATGTCCAATTTGCTTTTTTTCCTCCTTTTTTGGTTTAGTTCCAATACACACAAAGGGAATAAACATGTGTATAGCAAAACATGTGTTACTGCAATCCTTTTCTGTGAGAAATACTTGGTCACATGTTACTTGTATGTCCACTAAAAATATAGGATAGGTAATTTAACCCTAACCTACCCTTATTTGTGAGAGTCGGGATTTTTGTTTAAAGTCCAATGCAAGTCTATGAGAAATCTGTTATTGCATAACTTCCGTACGGCTGGAGATATTTCGCTTATACTTGGTCACATGTTACTTATTTGTTAAATAAAAATATATAATAGTTAAATTAACCCCTAACATACCCCTGTATGTTAGGGATGGGGTTTTTGTTTCAAGTCCCATGCAAGTATATAGGACTTCCAGTACCTTACTCCACAAGCTCCGCTCTGCATCTCCTGGTGAATGTGTCAGTCTGGCTGACAAGCCACACCCTCCCTGCATTCCATGCCCCATATTGCAAAGACACGCCCACCCTTTAAGCCACACCCCTTTTGTTTTCAGTTTACAATATCTTTACCACAACACAGCCCCACCTGGGACCCGGGATATGGGGACGGGATATTTGGTCTGGATTTAAGGATGGGAAATGAGTACAAAAGCTTCCTTCTATGTTTCTTTTCCTCCCCATGAGGATAAGGTAGGAAAAAAACGGGCAGTGCCGGGTACTCAGCTAGTGTGTGTGTATATATATATATTAAGGGGGCTTCTGAATATCAGTGAACTGTAAAATCTGAGATCTTTTAGTACAGACTGCACAAGATGTACAGTCAGAAGGCTACCAGCTGCTATACCGATTGGCACCCCACGATTGTATCATAGGGATGCTGATAGGACCCCTGGAAGGTTCCGTCACAGCATGTAGAGGGTTAAACTGCCGGGATGGGACTAAAGTAATATCCAGCCAACATCTGCCGAGTATAAAGCCGCCCTGGCTTCTGAGCTCTCACTCTATATGCAATGACTGCAAGTGCCGTAAAACTGCGGCCATTAAGAGGTTAATTATCAAAACCGCTATTAATATTTTCAAGGTCTTCGCGTACTGTAGGTTGAATTATAGTTTTCCTGTTTTAGAGATTGGAAAACCTGTACTGGTCAAACACTTTCCACAGCTGAGGGTTTGCTGTGGTCTCCAAACTGTGGACCCTCAGCTGTTGCAAAACTACATCTCCCAGCATGCCCGGACAGCCAACGGCTGTCCGGGCATGCTGGGAGTTGTAGTTTTGTAACAGCTGGCGGCACCCTGGTTGGGAAACACTGACCTATACTATACACTACTATATAGTCCAACATGCTGGGAGTTGTAGTTTTGCAACAGCTGGAGGCACCCCTGGTTGGGAAACACTGACCTATACTATATACTACTATATAGTCCAACATGCTGGGAGTTGTAGTTTTGTAACAGCTGGAGGCACCCCTGGTTGGGAAACACTGACCTTTACTATATACTACTATATAGTCCAACATGCTGGGAGTTGTAGTTTTGCAAGAGCTGAAGGTCCACAGTGTAGAGACCATTGGCCTAGGCTAAATACAAATGTAACAACAGTTTCTGTTCACTGACCACAAAGAATTTCATGAATTTAAAATTTTTATTTTTTGCAACTTATTAAAACTTTTATTTTAAGTGTGTGTGTGTGTGTATATGTATATAGACAGTGATCCCTCAACTTACAATGGCCTCAACATACAATAGTTTCAACATACAATGGTCTTTACTGGACCATTGTAACTTGAAACCAGCCTCAACATACAATGTACGGACAGTCCAGATCTGTGAAACGTGTCGCAACTGGAGAAACTGACCAATCAGAATGGGCATTTTACTGGTAAATCACCTGTATTACTGAAGTGTATGCACTGACTGGTGTCTGGTAGCGCCCCCTACAGTACAGGGTGGTATTACATGTTCTGTACTCCTTACCTGTATTACTGAAGTGTATGCACTGACTGGTGTCTGGTAGCGCCCCCTACAGTACAGGGAGGTATTACATGTTCTGTACTACTCTTTACCTATGCCAGGGTTAGCTGCTCCTTTGGACACCAAGTAAGGGGCGACTCCATTTGGGACAATGTGTGTACTGTATAGGACCCTGAAGAAGCTCCTGTCCTCTACATAAACCATGTTTTCCCAACCAGGGTGCCTCCAGCTGTTGCAAAACTACAACTCTCAGCATGCCCGGACAGCCAACGGCTGTCCGGGCATGCTGGGAGTTGTAGTTTTGCAAAAGCTGGAGGCACCCTGGTTGGGAAACACTGACATAGACAGTGATTACAGCTCCCAGCAGATCTTTATTACTTTTATATGTAAGGATTTGCTTTATCTATATTATTTATCTACTTATTTTTCTTTAATCCTCACTTTTTCCTATTTTGGGACTTCAAAACCAATTACCAGGTTTCCATAGAGTTCTGGTCTCAACATACAATGGTCCCAACATACAATGGTCGTCCTGGAACCAATTAATATTGTAACTTGAGGAACCACTGTGTGTGTATATATATGTATGTGTATATATATATATATATGTGTGTGTGTGTATGTGTATATATATATATATATATATATATATATATATATATATATATATATATATATATATATATATATATATATATATATATATATATATATATATATATATATAATATTAAAAAAAGACAAATATGGGCAGCACTGGAAAGAGGATCTTCTGGTGCTGGCTATGTTGGACTTGCTCCCAATGTGAAAGTCTAAAAAATTTTGAAAAAAGAAAAATAACAGCACACAGGTCCTTAGGTGAAAAAATGTGGTCTTTATTCACCCATCATCAGAGGCGACGTTTCGGCTGCCTCTTGCAACCATTGTCCGGCCATTGACGATGGCAGCCGAAACATCGCCTCTGATGATGGGTGAATAAAGACCACATTTTTTCACCTAAGGACCGGTGTGCTGCTATTTTTCTTTTATATATAGATATAATTTATTTATTTTTAATTCTCAGCCCCACAAGTTACCTGTGACTTATGGAAGGAAAGCGGCGACGTGTCTGACAGCGGCAGCAGCACCACCAGCGGACACTGGAGCGCAGAGGGCGCTGCCTCCACCCCCTCCCCTCCTCACACCGAAGCCAGCCCCAAGTACACAAGTGAGGGGTTCAGCGCTTCACACGTGGATGAAGGATTCGAAACGGACCCCGACCCCTTCATCCTAGACGAACCAGCCCCTCGGAAGAGGAAGGTAAAGCCCGGAGTGCCCCCGCGATACCTCAGTGCCCCTCTAGGTCTCATATTCTCCATTGACTGATTGTTGTATCTTCCAGAACTCTGTGAAGGTGATGTACAAGTGTCTGTGGCCAAACTGCGGGAAACTGCTGCGCTCCATTGTGGGCATCAAACGCCATGTAAAGACCCAGCACCTGGGGTAAGTATAATATCTGACCCTCCTGTGACCCCACCAGCAGAATAGCGAGTACAGCTCTGGATATAACTCAGGATCAGTACAGGATAAGTAATGTAATGTATGTACACAGTGACCTCACCAGCAGAATAGTGAGTACAGCTCTGGAGTATAATATAGGATATTACTCAGGATCAGTACAGGATAAGTAATGTAATGTATGTACACAGTGACCCCACCAGCAGAATAGTGAGTACAGCTCTGGAGTATAATACAGGATATAACACAGGCTAAGTAATACAATGTATGTACACAGTGACTTCACCAGCAGAATAGTGAGTACAGCTCTAGAGTATAATACAGGATATAACTCAGGATCAGTACAGGATAAGTAATGTAATGTATATACAAAGTGACTTCACCAGCAGAATAGTGAGTACAGCTCTGCGGTATAATACAGGATATAACTCAGGATCAGTACAGGATAAGTAATGTAATGTATGTACACAGTGACCTCACCAGCAGAATAGTGAGTACAGCTCTGGAGTATAATACAGGATATTACTCAGGATCAGTACAGGATAAGTAATATAATGTATGTACACAGTGACCTCACCAGCAGAATAGTGAGTACAGCTCTGGAGTATAATATAGGATATAACTCAGGATCAGTACAGGATAAGTAATGTAATGTATGTACACAGTGACCCCACCAGCAGAATAGTGAGTACAGCTCTGGAGTATAATACAGGATATAACACAGGCTAAGTAATACAATGTATGTACACAGTGACTTCACCAGCAGAATAGTGAGTACAGCTCTAGAGTATAATACAGGATATAACTCAGGATCAGTACAGGATAAGTAATGTAATGTATATACAAAGTGACTTCACCAGCAGAATAGTGAGTACAGCTCTGCGGTATAATACAGGATATAACTCAGGATCAGTACAGGATAAGTAATGTAATGTATGTACACAGTGACCTCACCAGCAGAATAGTGAGTACAGCTCTGGAGTATAATACAGGATATAACTCAGGATCAGTACAGGATAAGTAATGTAATGTATGTACACAGTGACCCCACCAGCAGAATAGTAAGTACAGCGCTGCGGTATAATACAGGATATAACTCCGGATCAGTACAGGATAAGTAATGTAATGTATGTACACAGTGACCTCACCAGCAGAATAGTGAGTTCCTGTTGAGTCCAGTTTCTGCTCCTGGTGACTGAGCCTTTGTTTCTCCTCAGGGATGGGATGGATACTGATCAGCGTAAGAGAGAAGAGGATTTCTACTACACCGAAATCCAAATGAAGGAGGAATCCGAGGTGGAGAGCACCCCAAGGAGCCCCAGCACCGCTACCGCCCCCCTCCTCATTCAGCCTGTGACACCCCGGCCGGAGACGCTGGCATTAGAGGTGCCCTCTCTGGAGTCTCCAGTGCCCAGCGCTCTCAGTCAGTCCGCCCCGGGCTCCTTCTGGCATATCCAGGCTGACCATGCCTACCAGGTAAGTGCCCAACCAGTAAGATGGGGTTTTATCACCTGCTTTTGTCTGTTTCTCTGTAACCGATTGCAGAATTAGGATTGCAGCTCTGAAGGAACCGTTTAGCATTAAAGCTTTTGGTTACACAGAACTGCTCGTGTCTTCCTTCATCTTCCTTCTCATTTATTCAGTGTTTTGTTTCTCCCCACCAGGCGCTGCCTTCCATCCAGATCCCAGTGTCCCCCCACATCTTCACCAGTATAAGCTGGGCCGCTGCTCCCACTACGCTTCCTGCCCTCTCTCCAGTGAGTATTATGGCTGTTATCTTGTTTATCCTGTTCTGCTTATTATTTTGTCCCTGTTATGGCTTTTATTCATGGTATAACCAGCTGTTGCAAAACTACAACTCCCAGCATGTCCTTCGGCTGTCCAGGAATTCTGGGAGTTGTAGTTTTGCAACAGCTGGAGGCACCCTGATGGGGAAACAACGCTCCAGTGGTTCTTTAGTGGGGTCTGCAGATTTCCTGATTTTGTTAAAATATATCAGTGGGGTCCAACATATACAGTCTAATATTATTAAAAATTAAACATATATATATATATATATATATATATATATATATTATATTTATATTTATATTTATATTTATATTTATATTAGCTGAGTACCCGGCACTGCCTGGTTTTTCCTACCTTATCCTTGTGGGGGAAAAGCAACAAAGGAGGAAGCTTTTGTCCCCATATCCCGTCCCCATATCTAATCCTCATATCCGGCTGCGTTGTGGTAAAGATATTGTAAGATGAAAATAAAAGGGGTGTGGCCTAAAAGGTGGGTGTGTCTTTGTGAGTTGGGGTGTGGCTTACCAGCCGGATTAACACATTCACCAGGAGATGCAGAGCGGAGCTTGTGGAGTAAGGCACCGGAAGTCCTATATACTTGCATGGGACTTGAAACAAAAAACCCCGTCCTTCACGTATAGGGGCAGGTTAGGGTTTAATTTAACGATTATATTTTTATTTAACATATAAGTAACATGTGACAAAGTATTATGGAAATATCTCTAGCCGTTTGGAAGTTACACACATACATACACACACATATATATATACACATATATACACACACACATATATACACACACATATATACACACACACTTATATACACACACACATATATACACGCACACATATATACACGCACACACATATATACACACACACATATATACACATACATACACACACACATACATACATACACACATACATATATACACACATACACACATACATACATACACATATATACACACACACATACATACACATATATACATATATACACACACACATATATACACACACACATATATACACACACACATATATACACACACACATACATACACACACACATACATACATACACATACATACACACACATATATACATACACATACATACATACATACACATATATACACACATATACACATACACATATACATTGGGGGAGACTTATCAAAACTTGTCCAGAGGAAAAGTTGCCCATAGCAACCAATCAGATCACTTCTTTCATTTTTAACAAGGCCTCTGCAAAATGAAAGTAGTGATCTGATTGGTTGCTATGGGCAACTGGGCAACTTCTCCTTTACACATGTTTTGATAAATCTCCCCCAAATTGTGTGTATATGTGTGTATGTATATATATATATATATATATATATATATATATATATATACATTTATTTTAGAGACACACGTACACACTCTGATCAAAAAAATAAAGGAAACACTTACACAACACAATGTGACTCCAAATCACTGACACTTCTGTGAAATCCCACTGTCCACTCAGGAAGAACACTGATTGACAATCAATTTCACATGGAACAGACAACAGGTGAAAATTATAGGCAATGAGCAAGACACCCCCAATAAAGGAGTGTTTTTTGCAGGTGGTGACCACAGACCACTTCTCAGTTCTTATGCTTCCTGGCTGATGTTTTGGTCACTTTTTTGAATGTTGGCAGTGCTTTCACTCTAGTGGTAGCATGAGACGGAGTCTACAACCCACACAAGTGGCTCAGGTAGTGCAGCTCATCCAGGATGGCACATCAATGCAAGCTGTGGCAAGAAGGTTTTCTGTGTCTGTCAGCGTAGTGTCCAGAGCATGGAGGCGCTACCAGGAGACAGGCCAGTACATCAGGAGACATGGAGGAGGTTGTAGGAGGGCAACAACCCAGCAGCAGGACCGCTACCTCCGCCTTTGTGCAAGGAGGAGCAGGAGGAGCACTGCCAGAGCCCTGCAAAATGACCTCCAGCAGGACACAAATGTGCATGTGTCCACTCAAACAGTCAGAAACAGACTCCATGAGGGTGGTATGAGGGCCCGACATCCACAGATGGGGGTTGTGCTTACAGCCCAACACCGTGCAGGACGTTTGGCATTTGCCAGAGAACACCAAGATTGGCAAATTCGCCACTGGTGCCCTGTGCTCTTCACAGATGAAAGCAGGTTCACACTGAGCACATGTGACAGATGTGACAGAGTCTGGAGATGCCGTGGAGAACGTTCTGCTGCTTGCAACATTCTCCAGCATGACCGGTTTGGCGGTGGGTCAGTAATGGTGTGGGGTGGCATTTCTTTGGGGGGCCGCACAGCCCTCCATGTGCTTGCCAGAGGTAGCCTTACCGCTATTAGGTACCGAGATGAGATCCTCAGACCCCTTGTGAGACCATATGCTGGTGCCGTTGGCCCTGGGTTCCTCTTAATACAAGACAATGCTAGACCTCGTGACTGGAGTGTGTCAGCAGTTCCTACAAGAGGAAGGCATTGATGCTATGGACTGGCCGCCCGTTCCCCTGAATCCGATTGAGCACATCTGGGACGTCTCGCTCCATCCACCAGACTGTCCAGGAGTTGGAGGATGCTTTAGTCCAGGTCTGGGAGGACATCCCCCAGGAGACCATCCTCCACCTCATCAGGATCATGCCCAGGCGTTGTAGGGAGGTCATACGGGCACGTGGAGGCCACACACACTACTGAGCCTCATTGGGACTTGTATAAGGACATTACATAAAGTTGGATCAGCCTGTAGTGGGGTTTTCCACTGTGATTTTGAGTGTGACTCCATATCCAGACCTCCATGGGTTGATACATTTCATTTCCATTGATAATTTTTGTGTGATTTTGTTGTCGGCGCATTCAACTATGTAAAGACGAAAGTATTTCCTACGATTAGTTCATTCATTCAGATCTAGGACGTGTTATCTTAGTGTTTCCATCAATTTTTTTGAGCAGTGTGTATGTATGTGTGTATATATGTATATGTATGTGTATGTATGTATATATGTGTATGTATGTATATGTATGTGTATGTATGTATATATGTGTATGTATGTATATGTATATATATATATCTATCTCTATATCTATCTCCATCTCCACATATACACACAAATAGTGTGGAGTCCAGCCTATACAGTCAGCAACAATGTATCAGTGCAGGGAAAAAAATTATATATATTATATTAAATATTATATAATATATGAGATATTATATTATATCATATATATTATATAAGATATAGTAAAATATTATATAATTATATTATATATTTTTTCCTGCACTGATACATTGTAGCTGACTGTATAGGCTGGACTCCACACTATTTGTGTGTGTATATGTGGTCGTATATTGTTTTTGTGTGTGTGTGTATATATGTATATAATTAATATATATATATAATATTATAATTAATAATATAATATAGTTTATGTATTTATATTTATAAATTATTTATGTAGAGGGTTGTCTAGTTCGGATACTTTTGTAATAAATCCTCAGCTACGAGACATTAAACTGAATGTAATTACTGCAAATTTTTGTGCCTAGTGTTATCTTTATTATGTATATTTTAGCCAATGACCTGGATTAACTATTGCAAATGAACCACAATTTGCGCCAAAATAAATGACGAATGTGACTTTTCACCACTCGGTTATAGTTAATCTAAGCCATTGTTTGCACCTTAGTCAACAATGCAGTTTTGCTTAGTGGGCAGGGTCCCCGAATCAATGTGACCACCATATGTGGAGCCCTCTATAGGTCGTTCAGGTGTATTGCAATCCTTTCTGAGACTCAACAAGTTCCGCTCTTTTCTTGCAGATCAGAAGCCGGTCGCTCAGTTTCAGCGAACAGCAACAACAGACTCCATCCATAAAGTCCCAGCTGATCGTGGCCTCACCACCCCGGGCGTCTAATGGGAACAGGTAGGTTCCTCCGCAGAATTCTCTAAAACCAAAGAATACAAGGGGTATTCCGGCCTTAGAAATCTTATCCCCTATCCAAAGAGGATGGGGCGCGGCCATCACGTCTCGGGAGCATCGCCTGGCACCAAATGCCAGGGGCTGCACCAAGATCGTGGGGGGTCTTTTGGCACTATATATATTTATATATATATTTATATATTTATATATATATATATATATTTATATATTTATATATATATATTTATATATTTATATATATTTATATATTATATATTATATATATAATTTTTTTTTTATTTTATTTCTGGCAAATTTAGGCTTTACTATGACAATATAACCTGTAACCTGCATTTACATTTTTGCTCAGGAATATAGATATATAAACAAATGGGCAGCAGCACTCCAATATTGTGAAAAATGGTGGTCTTTATTCAGACATCAACGTGCGCGACGTTTCGGCAAGCCGAAACGTCGCGCACGTTGATATCTAAATAAAGACCACCATTTTTCACAATATTGGAGTGCTGCTGCCCATTCGTTTGTACATTGTTTGGACCGGGGTCCTTAAGCAGCCGGCACTCTGCTGCTCTCTTTGGGGACTATATAGATATACACTATAGTGATATAGATAGAGATATACATGCGCACACTCACTCGCACACATCTATAGCTCCCGCTCAGAAGGGGTAATTTAAATTAAAAAAAATAAAAAATTTAAAAAACACACACATACTTACCTTCCTCACCCCTGCTTCTCCCCTAGAATAATGGAGCTCCGGTCCCTGCTATGCACCGCTTCGGGGTTTGTGGGTGTGACATCAAAGGCCCAGTCAACCAATTAACCTTTAACAGCTCAGACACTAATTGGCTGAGCTCGCTTGTGACAGCACATATCTGTACCTGAAAGCACTGCACAGCAGGGACCAGAATTCCATGATGCTGGGGGGCGGTGCAGCAGCTGTGAGAAACCATTGATCAATGTAAAAGATCATTGTGTGCAGTGTTATAGCCCTCTATGGGAGCTATAACATTGCAAAAAAAAAAGTTTATAAAGATCATTTAACCCCTTCTCTAACAAAAGTTTGAATCACCCCCCCTTTTCCCATTAAAAAAAAAGTGTAAATTAAAATAAACATATGTGGTATCGCCGCGTGCGGAAATGTCCGAATTATAAAAAATATATCATTAATTAAACCGCACAGTCAATGGCGTACGTGCAAAAAAATTCCAAAGTCCAAAATAGTGTATTTTTGGTCACTTTTTATATCATGAAAAAATAAATAAAAAGGGATCAAAAAGTCCTATCAATACAAAAATGGTACCGATAAAAACTTAAGAACACGGCGCAAAAAATGATCCGCTATAGGGGTCAGAAGATGGTACGACAAAATAAAACCTATATAAGTAGGGGATCATTTTAATCGTATGGACCTACAGAATAAAGATAAGGTGTCATTTTTACCGAAAAATGTACTGCGTAGAAACGGAAGCCCCCAAAATAAAAAAAAAATTGTGTTTCTTCAATTTTGTCGCACTATTATTTTTTTTTCCGTTTCATCATAGATTTTTGGGTAAAATGACTAACGTCATTACAAAGTAGAATTGGTGGAGCAAAAAATAAGCAATCATATGGATTTTTAGGTGCAAAATTGAAAGAGTTATGATTTTTTAAAGGTAAGGAGGAAAAAATTAAAGTGCAAAAACAGAAAAACCCCTGGTCCTTAAGGGGTTAAAGGGGTACTCCGGTGCTCCAGCATTCTGAACAATTTGCTCAGAACGCTCTGAGCTGGAGGCCATGATCGTTACATCACAGCCACGCCCCCTGATGACGTCACGACCACTGCTGCAGAAACCCGCGATCAGACCTCTTATCCCCTATCCTTTAGGTAGGGGATATGATGTCTAGCAGCGGAGTACCCCTTTAACCAGTCTTGTACCATGACCAACAATATGGGATAAACCAGTCTCGTTTGTAGACCGTTATTTTGGGGTCCCTGTCCTTCAGTACAGAGCAGGGTAATAGTTGACTCTGGTGAGTACTTCTTCTCATTGATGAGATCCCCTTGATGTAAGGAGTTTTAGATGCAATGCTCCATGGGTAAAAAGTATGCAAATTAGTTCTCATCTGAAAGAGGGAAAACACCTGTCTCTTGTAATGTATAACTGTTGGAGTTATAAGCTAATAATTTTTTATGCATTATATTCTTTAGCTTCTTAAAGGGGTACTCCGGTGAAAACCTTTTTTTCTTTTAAATCAACTGGTGGCAGAAAGTTAAACATATTTGTAAATTACTTCTATTAAAAAATCTCAATCCTTCCAGTACTTATTAGCTGCTGAATGCTACAGAGGAAATTCCTTTCTTTTTGGAACACTGATGACATCACGACCACAGTGCTCTCTGCTGACATCTCTGTCCATTTTAGCAACCGTGCATAGCAGATGTATGCTAAGGGCAGCATGGTGGCTCCGTGGTTAGCACTGCTGCCTTGCAGTGCTGGGGACTTGGGTTCAAATCCCACTAAGGACAACAATAAATAAAGCGTTATTATTATTATTATTATTATTATTACGTCAGCAGAGAGAACTGTGGTCGTGATGTCGTCAGAGACCATTCCAAAAGAAAAGAATTTCCTCTGTAGTATTCAGTAGCTAATAAGTACAGGAAGGATTAAGATTTTTTAATAGAAGTAATTTACAAATATGTTTAACATTCTGCCACCAGTTGATTTAAAAGAAAAAAGGTTTTCACCGGAGTACCCCTTTAATTCATTTAAATGTAATTATTTATTTATTTATTTTTTATTCCAATAGTGAATAGTTTTAATTTTTACTTAATTTATTATTCTTTTATTATATTTCAATAGTAAATGGGTTTTCTACATTTTTATTTTATTTTTTATTAAAATTTTTAAAGGAAAGTTCGTGGTGAAGCCAAGAAATGCCGTAAGGTCTATGGCATCGAACACCGGGACCAGTGGTGCACCGCATGTAGGTGGAAAAAGGCGTGTCAGAGGTTCCTAGACTGAACCCTCTTCCCACCCGCAGAACCTGCTCGTCTCCCAAGATGGCGGACGTGTTTGGCTTCAATGCTTCGAGGCTACCAGAGTCCAAACATCTCTGAGCGAGTGGTGATGACTAAAGACTGTATAAATTGTAAATGGCAAAACCCTTGTACATCAATGTTGGACAGATTTAAATTTTTTTTTTTTTTTTAAAGACTGTAGGGATTTTTATTTTTTTTTAACTTTGCTAAATGGACGTGTAGGGACCAAAGTGTTCAAAAAAAAATCCCTCGTCTCAACAAGTTTCCAAAAGTTTTCCGACAGTATCGAGATACCCGTCCGTGTTGTACATAGCGTCCGTTTCACCGCCATTGACCTGTAAATGTCCTACACCGCGACAATACACTTGTTCTTATATTTTGTTACATGATTTTTAATGCAAAAAAAGTTTTATGTACAGTAAAGATGCATTTTGACTCCTACAGGGTCCATCAAAGAAAAAATTCCAGTTCCCATGTGTGTGCCTCTTAGTGTCCGGGGTGGGGGGAGTCTATGAAGCCATTTTGTACATCTGTTTAGAAGTTTGGGTGTTTTCTTAGGGCCCATTGGTTTGCTTGAGTGGCAACAAAAAGTTCACGAGGAGACGACTATCTCATGATGTGGTGCTCTTAATCAGTCCAACTGGTTACATCAATGTGTACAATGAGCAGCTATCCTTCCTTCATTGGTACCTCCTTGCTTGCGCGCACAAACATTCTTTTATTTTGTTGGTTCTATCCATTGTTTTTCAAAAACAGCTCAAGTATTTGGTCCAAAGAACCTTGACAAATGCACCCAAAGTCCAGGATCCTTGCCACAGGTAGATACCTGCATGGTGAGCACGGTGGCTCCTCTCTCTCTGGTAGTGGGGGTAGAAGGGAGGGTCTAATACTGAATGTTCGACACGCGTCTCTGTTAGGTCCAAAGAACCTTGGCAAAGATACCCAAAGTCTAGGATCCTTACCATAAGTGTATACTTGCCAAGAAATGGTGACCGTGGTTTCCCTCTCTCTGGTGTTGGGGCAGACGGGATGGCCTAATACTGAATGTCTGAGAAATGTCTCTGATCTCCTCAAGAACATAGAGACATGGGTATATGTCACCACTGGGTTAGGCATCATAAAGGACCAAGTAAAGAGCAATTCCCTCGAATAGCCTTCAACTCTTGTATACTCCCAACTTGGTCCAAAAACTATTTGACCCATGGTTTCCAATGTCCAAATAACAATGATGGAGTATAAAAAAGAGGAGGAAAGTTCTTCTACCAGCTCCATAGTAGGTCAATGTCATCTTTGCTGGTGTCTAGTTGGGTTCTCCCAGTTTTATGGTCTCCCTTTTTGTTTACCGGCCATATTAGGCTTCCTAAATGTGATGTCCAAAGACGGGGACAAACATGACTGTTATACAAGACACAACCCACGGACTGGTGCGGCACTGTTATGGGAAGAAAGCAGCCATGTTTTTCCTAGTTCTGGACAACAGCTTGGCTGTTTTTGAAAAGATGGTTTGACCGGCAAAATAACCCATCTTGGTGCTCTTTATTGTGATGGTGCAACGTGAGACATTCCAGTATTCAGCAGAGAAATCTGTAAGGTGGTGCGGCAAGTATGACATAGTCTCGAGAACATGATCCTTTTTAGAAGGTGTGTTGTCCATCGTCTGGAGAACTTGGGCAGTACTGTGGCCTCCTTAGGTCATCTAGACCCCTGTTCCTCAAGGGCGTCCAACAGGCCATGATTTATTATTTTTTAGGAATCCCTCCTTGTCTAAACATTACCCTGGTAGGATATCCTCAAATCGGGAAGTGTTGGAGCTTCTTAAGAACCATTGAGGAACCCTGATGGACACTGTATTCAAGCACTCTCTGTGCCCAAGGATCGGTCTTCTGACCCAAAAACTCGTTCTGTACGTTGCTTTGGGCCATTCATGAGTCTCCTTCGAGAATTCTGTGGACTTCCTATTTTTGATTCTCCTCCATTTTTGTGCAGGTTCAAAGTTTAAAAAAAAAAATTAAATACATTTCGGCTCGGACCATTTCTTCAAGGTGCTGTCCAAAAAATGTTTTGTCTAAGTGTCCCGAAATTTTTGAGATACCCAAAAGCACTTATCGAGATGTGATGTTACGGGACATCTTGGGAGTCAACGAATGCAATTTCGTTGGGTTTACCTGCGGTGGCGAAGCCAAAAAAAAAAATCATGGCATGCCCAATGTCAACAGGATGAAAGTATGTGACCCCCCCTCCCCCCCCCCCCCAGCTTTGAGAAGGATTGGTCCTTAGAGCCTCAATGCACCTTTTTAAAGATTAGATTTTTATTTTTATTTTTTTGGTTTCATGTCATTGTGTATCTTTATATTTCTTATTAATGTGAATGTATCTGTATAGTTAGGATTTCGCATTTCATAGCTGAGCTTTTGCACAAAAAAGTTGGCAGGATCAGAAATTTTTTGCTTTTTTTTATACGAAATATAAAGTATAAAACGGAGAGTGAATGATAACCCCCTTCTATAAAATGCTGCTGACTGCATGACGCTGCGTCTGGCCTAGACTGGAAAAAAAAAAAAGACTATTTTATGAATACATATGTAGCAATCCCAAAAAAAAAAAAAAAAAAAATTCTATTTTATATTTTTTTAATTGTTTTTGCTTCTTTGGAGCTAGTGTAATGAAGCTATATGAAAAGGGGTTATCCAGAAATAGAAAAACATTTTTTATTTTTTATTTTTTTTCAATATGAAATAGCGCCACCGCTGTCCTCAGGTTGTGTGTGGTATTGCATCTTGGTCTTAGTGAAGTGAATGGAACCAAGTTGTAATATAACTCACAACCTGAGGACAGGGGTGGTGCTGTTTATGCGCAAAATAAAGAAAAAAAAAGGTTTTTTTTGTAAGTTTTTTTTTTTCTTTATAACCTCTTTTTAATGCCGTTTTTGTAGCATATTCTACGTAACTCGATCAAACCACTCGGACCCAAGGATGAGGTATCCCTAAAATAAGCTGAACCTCTGTGTTTAGTGTTTTCCCAAACAGTGGACCTTCAGCTGTTGCAAAACTACAACTCCCAGCATGCCCGGACAGCCTTCGGCTGTCCGGGCATGCTGGGAGTTGTAGTTTTTCAACAGCTGAAGACACAGTGCTTGAAGAACGCTGCTTTATACCCTGGTCATTGGACTTGAGATGTGATTGTTTAGTTCTGTATAGGATCTGTCACGGTTTATTTTTTTTATTTATTTTTTTAACCCCGCAAAATCCGTTGACTGGCACACTCCATGTTGGGGTGTTAATCTCTTTTGCTCTTTACATTTTTACACTCCAAACTGCCCATAACCTACTGCAAAATTTAGAATTTTAATATATATATTTTTTTTATTTCTGTATCCTGTAATAGTTTTAATTTTTTTATATTTTTTTTTTACATTTTATTTACTCAATTCAGATCATTTATCATCGAAGCTGTTTTCAAAATTTCACAATTTCAAAACAGAAGAATTTCAATGCTGAAACCAACCTTCAGAGTTTTTCCATTTTTTTTATTTTCGAAATTTTTACATACTGGCTGGGGCCAAGTCTTTTTTATTTTATTTTTTCCCCCCAATTGCCCTGCATCCTACAAATGTGATATAACTTTTTCTTCTCTGAATTTTTTTATTTTTAATTCTGGTGATATGGCAACTTAAAGGGGTTATCCATGAAAAAATGATATATATAGATATAGATATATATAGATATAGATATATATATATAATCTCTCAACTGGCTCCAGAAAGTTAAACAGATTTGTAAATTACTTCTATCAAGAAATCGTAATCCTTTCAGTACTTATGAGCTGCTGAAGTTGAGTTGTTCTTTTCTGTCTAAGTGCTCTCTGATGACACCTGTCTCGGGAAACGCCCAGTTTAGAAGCAAATCCCCATAGCAAACCTCTTCTACTCTGTGCAGTTCCCGAGACAAGCAGAGATGTCAGCAGAGAGCACTGTTGCCAGACAGAAAACAACAACTCAACTTCAGCAGCTAAAAAGGATTAAGATTTTTTTTTAATAGAAGCAATTTACAAATCTATTAGCTGCTGAAGTTGAGTTGTTGTTTTCTGTCTGGCAACAGTGCTCTCTGCTTGTCTCAGGAACTGCACAGAGTAGAAGAGGTTTGCTATGGGGATTTGCTTCTAAACTGGGCGGTTCCCGAGACAGATGTCATCAGAGAGCACTTAGACAGAAAAGAACAACTCCACTTCAGCAGCTCAGAAGTACTGGAAGGATTAAGATTTTTTAATAGAAGCAATTTACCAATCTATTTAACTTTCTGGAGCCAGTTGATATAAAGAAAAAAAATACTAATCATTTTTTTTTCCTGGAATACCCCTTTAAGAAAAAATTTGGCATGCTCGAGTCCTACAACTGCAATGAGGTTTGGTGTATTTTGGTGTTCCCTTAGGACCTCAGCTGTTCCATGTAAATGAGACTGACATTTTTTGTAAATTAAAAAAAAATCTGATTTCTTCTTTTAGTCAAGTGCAAATTTTTTTGGTTTTAAATTCAAATAATATTTTTTCGGCAGCTTTTGTATTGCTGAAAGACCTGCAACCTATTCTTTCCCAAATTTTTAAATATAAATATTATTTTTTTTCCCTCCTATATTTCGGATTGAGTGATTAAAATTGTATAGGTGTAAGTGTCGGCAGCTTTGAGCACGATCCCTTGTGAGATTACGGTTAAGCCATGTCAAGCTTCACTTCTGACCTCAAGTAGAAGCTCAAGTTTTACTTATTTTTTAATTTTTTAATTTTTATTTAGCAAAAACTTCAGGATCCCCGTTGGCTTTGAGTGTAATTTTAAATGTTTCACAAAGTTATAGAAAAATCTTTTTTTTAAATTTTTTTTTTTTTTTTTACTTTTTAATAGTTCCCCTGGCTGAATTTGTAATATTTAATTTATTCTGTTAATATCTTAAACACATTATAGGAATTTTATGTTGGACCGATCCAAAAATAAGATGCAAAAAAAAAAAAGGGGTAATCCAGGATTAAAATAAAAACCATGTCACACTAGCTTAATACGGACTTGTGTTTTTGTGTCCGAATTATGTCCGCACGAACTGGCCTGACTGGTGGTTTTAAAGGGGTGCTCCGGTGGAAAACATATTTTTTATTTTTTTGTTTTTAAATCAACTGGTGCCAGAAAGTTAAACAGATTTGTAAATTACTTCTATTAAAAAAATCTTAATCCTTCTAGTACTTATTAGCGGCTGTATACTAAAGAGGAAATGTATTTTCTTTTTGGATTTCTTTTCTGTCATGACCACAGTGCTCTCTGCTGACACCTCTTTCCATATCAGGAATTTCCTGACATGGACAGAGGGGTCAGCAGAGAGCACTGTGGCTGAAAATAAATTCAAAAAGAAAATTATTTCCTCTTTAGTATATAGCTGCTAATAAGTACTGGAAGGATTAAGAATTTTTAATAAGTCATTTACAAATCTGTTTAACTTTCTGGCACCAGTTGATTTAGAAAAAAAATAAAATAGTTTTCCACCGGAGTACCCCTTTAAGGACTTCTGGCTGTAAGTCCCAGCTTGATGACCCAAACGACAGCTGTCCTACAAGGTCGTCGGGCTGGGACTTGTGGCTGTAATACACAAGCAAAAAAAAAAGGGGGTTATTATGCTATTGTGAAACTAGCCTAAAACGGCGCCACACTACTCCACAGGTTCTGTTTGGTAATGCAGCTCCACCACATTCAATTCTGCAGAACTAAGATGCAATACTATACTCAACCCATGGACAGGGGTGGCGCTGTTTTTCTAATTCTCTAGAACTGGGTTTCCCAACCAATTGCTTCTAGCTCTTGCAAAACTACAGCCGAAGGCTTTCGGGCGTACTGGGAGTTGTAGTTTCACAACGGATGGAAGCACATTAATTGGGAAACACTGCTGCAGAACCTCTTTGCTTTGAGGTTTTGCATGTTTCCGTGTGTTCCTCTGTCGGCAATGTAGTATTGCAGCTACTACGCACCCAGGTGTCATGTATGGCGCCTCTGGAAGGTTGAACAGTGCCGTTTTGTCAGATTTAACGCACAAATTCTAGATTGCAACGGATGGGCAAAATTTGGTAAATTTGAGGAATCAAATTTTTATTTCACGTGTAAATTTTTAAGAATTGGAAGCCTGAAGTTAAACTGCATCTTTAAACATTTTTTTTAATTTTAATTTTTATTTTATAAACCTATTTGTATATACACATACACTAAACTCATCAACTTAGCAGCGTTTTTAAACCTGGAGATTTATTATTTTTTTTTAAATTGTTAAAATTGTTACTTTGTATAATGATTATGTTGTATATGTGCATGTTGTAACCTCCAATTTTTAACTTTTTTTTTTTGTTTTTGTTTAAAGAAATTTTTTTTTTTCCAGCCGTCTTCCAAGTATTATTTCTATTGTAATACAAGAAAAAAATGTGAACTTGTATGTTTATACAGCGGCGATATGAAATATATTTTCTAAATAATAGGTTCAATGTCTTATGTCTTCATTGGTTCAAATAATGGTGTCCGAATGTGTGAAGTGAATGTCGATATTTTTAGCATTTTTGTGTTTTCCTTCTCGCCTTTTAAGAGCCATAACTCTTAAATTTCCACCCACAGACCCATATGAGGCATGTTTTGTGCGCGACCGCTTTATATTTTGTAATCACTCATTTCACCGTAAAATGTTCGGCAAAACCAAAAAAATTTTGTGTGGGGAAATTGAAAAGAAAACTGAAATGTAGAAAATTTTGGAGCGTTATGTTTTCACGCTGTACAATTTATGGTAAAAATGACATGTTTTCTTTATTCTGTGGGTCAATACGATTAAAATGATCCCCATCTTTAGATACTGTTCTTCTATTGTACTGTCTTGAAGAGAAAAAAACTCACATAAAAAAAAAAAAAAAAAAAAAAAAAATATATATATATATATATATATATATATATATATATATATATATATATATATATATATATAATTTTTTTTTTTTTTTTTTTTTTTTTTTTTTTTTTTTTTTGCAAAATAAGTATGTTTTAAATTTGTCCTATTCTACCCCCCTATAACTTTCTAATTGTTCCATATACTGGGCTGTATGAGGGCAAATTTTTGGTGTCGCAATCAGTAGTTTTTTTTTTTTTTTTTTTTTACCACATGGGATCATTAAAGGGGTACTCCACCAGAAAATCTTATCCCCTTTCCAAAGCATAGGGCATATGATGTCTGATCACGGGGGTCCTGCCGCTGGGGACCCCCGCAGCCCCTGGGCCGGCAGCAGCAGAGTCCGGAACATGGAAGCTTGGAGCTTCCATGTTCGTGACCTTATGCCACGCCCCTTTAATTCATGTCTATGGGAGGGGGCGTGACTGTAGTCGCCAGTCATCCGGCATGTACGACTGGGGTGCTGCAATGGAGGTCCCCAGCGGCGGGACCCCACGATTAGACATCTTATCCTTTTAGATAAGGGATAAGATGTTTTGTGGTGGAGTACCCCCTTTTACCTTATATTTTGATAGTCTGGACTAGAGATGAGCGAATTGAATCTGACGAGTCTGAATTTGTTACAAATTTCAGGAAAAATTTGATTCGCAATGAATGCGAATATCGCCGTGATTCGATCACGCTAATCGCTTCATTATACTCCATTTAGTACGGTCCAGGCTCCAGGGCATCTAAATTGGCGGATCCACATGTGAGGGCATGGGGCAAAGAATCCTGTGAAGGCGAGAACAAGGGTCAGCAGGATGACCCTGAATCACATGCAGCATGCAGCCTATCAGCAGCCAGCCACCCCTGTCACAGCCTTATATAATCGGCAGTCATCTTGTGGCCAGTCATTTCAGTCTTTTATTGCAGAAAGAGGGAGGGACAGACAGCAGTGTGTGTTGCACAGAAAAGGATTTTTACGGCAGTGATTAAACTCAAGCCCAAATACAGCCTAGAAGCACTGATAGGGAAGGGAGAGAGATTGAGAGAGTGCAATTTTTGGTGTACTACACAGTGACTGTGTGCTGCAGCACTGGTGTGCACAACAACTGAAAAGCTAATAGTAGCCAGCCAGTTAGGGTGAGCAGAGGCATATTGTCCTCTATTAAGTGTAATCTGCATACATCTAAGTGGTGTAACATTTTGTTCCTGTTAGGCTAGGTTCACACTACGGAATTTCCGACTGCTATTCCGCTTTGAAATTGCAGGCAGAAATTCCACTTACTAAAATGTATAGTGTAGTGAATGGGTTTCTGTTCATAAATTCACACTTCGGAATTTGTGAATGGAAAATCCGCTTGGAAATTTCCGCCTGAAAAATGGCGTTGCTCTTTCTTCAGGCGGAAATCCGTGCGGAACACATTGCAGTCTATTGGAGACTGCAGTGTCCGCGCAGTCCTAGCGCCGACTGATTCATCCGGCTGGCCTCACTCGGAATCTCAGGGCGGAAATGTTCTGCTCGGAGAGTCCGTAGTCTGAACCTAGCCTTAAAGTCTTAAGGGCCTAGATACTGAAAGGCCAGGCAAAAGTACACACCTGCTGGTATTGTAGACAAATACTGTTTTAAGCGTACTGTAGCGCATTGTCCTCCCTTATAAGTGCATACCACATACATGCATCTAAGTGGTGTACCATTTTGTTCCTGTTAAAGTCTTAAGGGCCTAGATACTGTGAAAGGCCAGCCAAAAGTACACACCTGCTGGTGTTCTAGACAAATACTGTTTTAAGCATAATGAAGCGTATTGTCCTCCCCTTTATATACTAAATATGTCATGCAGAGAAGTGCCAGGACATGCACAGAGGAGTGGCAGAGGCCTAAATTCATCAGAGGTCGCAGCAAACTAGGGGCAGCTAGTGGCAGCAGGAGTCGCAGTGAGAGGCCTCAGCTCCCGGTATCAGCTAGCGGTCGTATCTGGACCAGCAGCCCATCTGCCGTCATCGATTGGTTAACACGGTCATCCACTTCATCACAAGTGACATCTGACATCCCCAGTCAACACTCGGTGGGTTCCTTAGACACAACCCTCAGTTGGCATGGCCGGGGAGCAGTCCTTGTCCTCCCAGTGCCTGTGTCCTATGCTGTTCCCTCTCCTAGAGAAGTATCTTATGCTGTGGGCTCAGCTCCACTATTTACTGAGGACGATCTAATAGAGGACAGTCAGCAGCTACTGCCCAGCCAAGAAGTATAAGAGACATCCACCGCTTCCTCCGCCAGATGGGAAAGTAGGGATGAGGAGAGTGACGTGGGAGGCGGTGTTGCCAGCGTTCAGGATCTTGAAGCAGACATTGTTGAGGAACCTGAGGAGGACATCAGTGACGTGCAGACACAACTCGATGATGATGAAGTCAATCACACTTGCAAGCCGGGTGCAGAAGGGGCTTCATCATCAGGAGAAGAGGGTTGCAGGTTGCCTGTGAGGCAGCAGCTGAGCCAGCAAGGTAGCATGGTTGGCAGTCAGCATGGTGGCAGAAGTGGAAATTCTGGAGCCAAAGGTGCATGGGGTAGACCACCTGCTTCGCGGCAGCCTACCTTCCGGGGAGGTAGTGAACAGGGGTTCCTGGAGTCGGCGGCAGTAGCAGTCAATTAGTGCGGACTGTTGGTGGGAAAATCAGCTAGTCGGCGGTGTGGCAGTTTTTCATCAAGCTTCCGGAGGAGGTTAACCTGGCCACATGCAAGATGTGTCTGCAGAAGGTGAAGCGTTTCCAGGGTCCAAATGTTGGCACCACAGCCCTGTGTCAACATATGCACCATCACCATTGGGAGAACCGTGGCTCGATGTGGTGGTCCAACCTGCTGCATCACCCAGTGGCACACCACTCCCTGTTTCAGCCAGCCAAAGCTCCACCACCTCATCCAAAGGGAGCTATGTGTCATACCCATCTTCTGTCGCTCCAGATGCTCCTGCTCCTCCTACTTCAAGCCAGTCATTCTGCCAGCAATCCATCAGCAAAGCCATGTCCAAGAGACAACAGTATGCTCCCACTCATCCAACGGCGCAGAAGCTGAATGTGCTCCTGTCCAAGTTGCTGGTGCTACAGTCCCTCCCTTTTCAAGGGGTGGACTCTGCACCTTTCAGAGAACTGATGGCATGTGCCGAGCCGAGGTGGAGAGTCCCAAGCCGTCATTTCTTTGCGAAGAAGGCAGTACCAGCACTGCACAATTTTTTGGAACAGAAGGGGGGCCAGTCCTTGAGCCTGTCGGTGTGTACCAAAGGGCATGGCAGCGCCGACGTCTGGAGCTGTAACTATGGTCAGGGACAATACATGTCCTTTACGGCTCACTGGGTGAATGTTTTTTCCTGCGCAGCCACAACACCAACTTGGACAGGTCACACCGCTTCCGCCTCCACGCTCTCAGGCCGTTGGTCCTGTGACAGTGTGGAACCCGCCTCCTCATCCTCCACCGTGTCCTCAGCCTCCACTGCACGAACAAGTCTCAGTACCCCTCCAGCATACCATGTGTGCAGGGCACGGCGGTGTCACGCTGTTCTTCACATGGTTTGCCTTGGTGAAAAGAGTCACACAGGGGAGGAACTGTGAAAAGTAATTCATCAAGAAATAGAATCATGGCTTACTCCACGAGAACTGGAAATGGGAACCATGGTGACTGACAACGGGAAGAACATCATGCCCTGCGTGGAACACAAGTTCAATCTTGTTGTGAAGCGGTTCCTGAAGTGTTCCCCCCATCTGCAAGACATCCTAACAATGGGAAGGAAACTTTGCATGCGCTTCAGCCACTCGTACACCGCAAAGCACACCCTCCTTGAGCTGCAGCGTCAGAATGGTATCCCCCCAACATAGTCTGATTTGTGACATTTCCACACTTTGGAATTCCACCCTCCATATGTTGGACTGACTATATGAACAGAGAAAAGCCATCACCGATTTCTTGATGATCCAAGCGGATAGGGAGACTCCCCTGTGTAACTTCAATGTCAACCAGTGGCAGCTCACACGTGACACCTGCCGTTTGCTGAGGCCCTTTGAGGAAGCCACATTATTAGTCAGTCGCCAGGATTACGGGATGAACGACAATCATTCCACTGCTTCATTTCTTACAACACGTGGAAACGATGGCTGGTCAGGGCACTGGAGATGTGGCGCCTACATCTCACAGCCACATGATCCCTGTGAGGGCTGAACTGGAGGAGGAGGATGGGGAGGGGCACAGTGGAGCACAGTTTAGGTTTCGCGAGATGGGCGGTTTTTCTAGTCATCTGACAAGAGAGGAGGAGCTGGAGGGTTATGAGGAAGGCGAGACAGACGACCCAGACACACCGTGGCAGTATGCAGTGGAGATGAAGGCAGGGAGTCCCTCCGAGTCACTTGCACAAATGGCACGATGCATGCTCACTTGCTTGCGTAGTGACCGCCAAATTGTCACCATTCGGCAGTGGGATGACTTCTGGCTCTCCACCTTATTTGACCATCGCTATAGGCACAAAATGGGGGCCTTTTCTTACACCCACTGAGAGGGAGGACAAACTGACCTACTACAGAGGCATCCTACGTAGTCAGTTGGCTGATGCTTATCTGCGCCATCCTCCACCCTCTTGCAGGTCAGACCTTTGTGAAGCTGAATCAGGCATGGATCAGCCAGGATTTCCACCCACCAATGCTTGATGCATCGGAGTAGATTGACCATGGTGCCACGCCAACACTGCACAAATATGGATAGTGCCAAACAAATTTAAGACGCTGCTCCACAGTTACAGACATTCCTCCGCATCAGACCACAAGTAAGTATTGAGGATATGCATTAGCTAAAACTTAACTTTTAATAATATTCTTAGGGGAAAAATAAAATATATGGACCCACATTTTTTTTGATCAAACAAAAGGATAGATGTGCAAAAAAACACCATGTGCCACCTACACCACCAAGTATTGATGTGATGGATAGACCTCTAAAAGGTGGAAGGGAATAACGTATGGTCCATTGTAACCGGTGGGGATAAAAACTTCCCTTGTAAGGCCCTACTCTCGCATTATTAATTCCCTTCTTGGCAAGTGTTAATCACCCCCTAAAAAGGGCGGCCCCAAACAGGAACCTGTCCCTATTTCCCCCTACAAACACTGCCATTTCCCAGGGTTTTGAGGTGGAAATAGAGAGAGTTTCCTGTGTGGGACCACCCTTTTTAGGGTTAGTAACACTTGCCAAGAAGGGAATTAATAGGGCAAGAGTAGGGGCTTACAGGGGAAGTTTTTACCCAACCTGCTACAATGGACCATACATTGTTCCCTTCCACCTTTTCGAGGAAAGTGTTACTTGTCTTAAAAAGGGCGGCCCCACACAGGAACCTCTCCCTATTTCTACATAAAAACCCTGGGAAATGGCTGTGTTTGTAGGTGGAAATAGGGAGAGGTTCCTGTGTGGGACCACCCTTTTTAGGGTTAGTAACACTTGCCAAGAAGGGAATTAATAGGGCAAGAGTAGGGGCTTACAGGGGAAGTTTTTACCCCACCTGCTACAATGGACCATACATTGTTCCCTTCCACCTTTTCGAGGAGAGGGTTACTCATCTTAAAAAGGGCGGCCCCACACAGCAACCTCTCCCTATTTCTACCTAAAAACCCTGGGAAATGGCTGTGTTTGTAGGTGGAAATAGGGAGAGGTTCCTGTGTGGGGCCTACACTTGCCAAGAAGGGAATTAAAGGGATTTTTTTTATTTGACTATGCTACAGGGGCTGTAAAGTTAGTGTAGTTCATAATATAGTGTCCGTACCTGTGTGTGTATCATGGGATTTATAGGCAAACAAGAAAACTAAAAACAGGAAATACAAGTTCACAGAAAACTAGCCACAGTGTTATGGTAATCTCACAACATAGCCATTTATCCCCAAGACAAGCGCAGATCCTTCCTAAGCATGTCCATTACTGTCTGCCAGGTACGTACTAAAATCACCTTATGCTGGATAACCCCTTTAATAATGCGAGAGTAGGGCCTTACAGGGGAAGTTTTTACCCCCACTGGTTACTATGGACCATACGTTATTCCCTTCCACCTTTTAGAGGTCTATGCATCACATCAATACTTGGTGGTGTAGGTGTCACATGGTGTTTTTTTGCACACCTTTCCTTTTGTTTGATTGAAAAATTTGGCTCCATATATCCTTATATCCTAAGTATACTAAGTATCCTAAATATACTCCATTAAGTATACTATTAAAAGTTAAGTTTTACGTAATGCATATCCTCAATACTTACTAGTGCACACTAACACTTTTACAAAAGAGACTGTATTCTTCTGCCTACCTGCCTCAGCTACTATTCTGATCCTACCACCCGCCTGATGCCACACATCTGATGCCAAGTTCTTTTTTTTCACCCACCTTCATCACCAGGTACTGGTATTGCCACCCACCGCATCACTTTCAGGACTCCTGATGCTGCTGCTGCCACCTCCAGGCTGTCTAATTCTACCACCATATGTTCTCCTCGTGCTGATGCAAGCTCCAAGCTGTCTCATTCTGCCACCATATGTTCTCTTCATGCTGCTGCCACCTCCAGGCTGTGTCATTCAGCCACTATATGTTCTCCTCAAGCTTCTGCCACCTACATGCTATGTCATTTAGGCACTATAGGGTCTCCTCATGTTTCCGCCACCTCCAGGCTGTGCCATTCAGCCACTATATGTTCTCCTCATGCTGCCAACACCTCCACGCTGTGCCATTCAGCCACTATATGTTCTCCTCATGCTGCCAACACCTCTACGCTGTGTCATTCAGCCACTATATGTTCTCCTCATGCTACTGCAAACTCCAGACTGTGTCATTCAGCCACTATATGCTTCCGCCACCTTCATGCTACGTCATTTAGGCACTGTATGGTCTCCTCAAGCTTCCGCCAACTCCAGGGTGTGCCATTTAGCCACTATATGTTATACTCATGCATCCGCCACCTCCACGCTGTGTCATTCAGCCGCTATATGGTCTCCTCATGCTGCTGCCAACTCCAGGCTGTGTCATTCAGCCACTATATGGTCTCCTCCTGTTTCTGCCACTTCCACGCTTTCATTCAGCCACTATATGGTCTCCTCATGCTGCCGCCACCTCCACGCTGTGTCATTCAGCCACTATATGGTCTCCTCCTGCTTCCGCCACCACCACGCTGTGTCATTCAGCCACTATATGGTCTCCTCATGCTGCCGCCACCTCCACGCTGTGTCATTCAGCCACTATATGGTCTCCTCATGCTGCCGCCACCTCCACGCTGTGTCATTCAGCCACTATATGGTCTCCTCCTGCTTCTGCCACCTCTACGCTGTGTCATTCAGCCTCTATATGGTCTCCTCATGCTGCCGCCACCTCCAGGCTGTGTCATTCAGCCACTATATGGTCTCCTCCTGCTTCTGCCACCTCCACGCTGTGTCATTCAGACTCTATATGGTCTCCTCATGCTGCCGCCACCTCCAGGCTGTGTCATTCAGCCACTATATGGTCTCCTCCTGCTTCCGCCACCTCCACGCTGTGTCATTCAGCCACTATATGGTCTCCTCATGCTGCCGCCACCTCCAGGCTGTGTCATTCAGCCACTATATGGTCTCCTCATGCTGCCAACTCCTGGCTGTGCCATTCAGCCACTATATGTTCTTCTCATGCTGCTGCGACCACCACGCTGTGTCATTGAGCCACTATATGATCTCCTCATGCTGCCAACACTTACACGCTGTGTCATTCAGCCACTATATGGTCTCCTCATACTGATACCACCTCCAGGCTCTGTCATTGTACCACTCTCCGACAGTGATTCTAATAGCGACGCCTCTGATGTGAATAACAGTATTATTTCACTAACCAAGCACACTCCCTATTCATGTTACAGCAAGGCAAAGTGTTCTACACCCCTATTGAGGCTCTATGTTGGCCAGAAATAGCTGTTTTTTAAAGAAATCGCCAGAAATCGCTGTTAAAAAACTGCTATTTCTGGCCAACAGAGAGCCTCAATAGGGGTGTAGAACACTTTGCCTTGCTGTAACAAGAATAGGGAGTGTGCTTGGTTAGTGAAATAATACTGTTATTCACATCAGAGGTGTCGCTATTAGAATCACTGTCGCAGAGTGGCACAATGACAGAGCCTGGAGGTGGCAAATAAATTCAGACCAAAATGAATTGGCCGAACAATCATTAGATTGCTTATATTATTCAGTGCTATGCATAGGCATGACACTCATCAGTATTATCAGCGATCTTCTTCTCTGGTCTGCTGGAAGGCAGTATTCTTAAAGACATTGGGCAGATTTACCAAACCTGTTCAGAGGAAAAGTTGCTGAGTTGCCCATAGCAATCAATCACATCGCTTCTTTCACTTTTGAAAAGGCCTCTGTAAAATGAAAGAAGCGATCTGATTGGTTGCTATGGGCAACACCAGAGCCCGCACATCAATACCAAGGTTTCTCAAAATGGCGCGGGACCTACACTAATCCTACCTGTGCTTGATAAGCAAAACAGGGGCCAGTGGGCAATTACGGCAGCATTCAGTCGATTCACAACCTTCTCCCAGAAACCCTCCAGCATGACTGAGCGCACATGCAATGGGAGGAAGGAGGCAAGTTGCAAGCCGGCGGCGTCCTGAGCTGTTACTGTGCGCACTGACGGTGACGTCGCGTTGAGGACGTCACTCGTCATTGCACTGTGCAGCACGCAGGACGCTGCAAGAGCCAGAAGTAGCGCGGACCCCACGCCCCGGGAACAGTTAATTATAAAACCGGGGATGGGGGAGGCGGTATCTGTCCGGGAAGGCGGGGCGGGACATTATCGGCATATCGGCAAGGTAATTGCCGATACCAATAATGTCCAAAATCGTGAATATCGGCCGATAAAATCGGCCAAACCGATAATCGGTCGATCCCTATTAGGTAGCATAGACTCCCCACATTATTAAGGAAGCGCAGTTTCCCCAGATTAGGAAGCATAGTCGCCACCCCCCCACAAGCACACACACACACACATAGACAGACACACACATAGACACACACACACACACAGACACACACATAGACAGACACACATACACACACACACGCAGACACACTTACCTGGCAGCGTCACATGTGCAACGTCCCTCATCAGACTCGGGCCGGCCGCCAGCACAGCTTCAAACGGGGGTCGGCGGAGCAAGGTAATGGGGTGCTAACGGACGGGAGCGAGCGCAGCTGAAGATGAGGGGGGGCACCCCGGTCACTGAGCGGCATGGTGTCACCCCATCCGGCTGGTGTCGCCCGGTTCGGTCTGCACCCCAGCTGCTACATCACTGGATTGAGTGACTTCCTCATGGCACCCCCCTTGTTAGTGGCACCCGGGGCGCCCCTACTCTGGACAGTTCCTGAGACAGACAGAGGTGTCAGCAGAGAGCACTGTGGTCAGACAGAAAATAAATTTAAAAAGAAAAGAACTTCCTCTGGAGCATACAGCAGCTGATAAGTACTGAAAGGATTAAGATTTTTAAATAAAAGTGATTTACATATCTGTTTAATGTTCTGGCACCAGTTGATTTAAATTTTTTTTTCATTGTTTTTCACCAGAGTACCCCTTTAAATTGAAATATGAAAATGCCTGACAGTTCACACATATACTACACATAAGTGAATAGTACATGTTGTGAGTTATTTTATGTAGCAATAAAAAAAAATAAAATAAACCATTTAAACATTTCTAAATTGCAAGCAAAGATCTGATTTGCATAAAACATCTAAAATATAATATAAAACAAAATGGCATAAAACACTCTTTTAAAAAATTCAACTCGTTTAAAAAACAAGACCTTGTACAGCTATATTATCAGAAAAACAAAGATGTAACTTTTAGAAATTGATAATAAAAACAAAAAACGAACTTCACCCTATAGAACTAAAATGGGCAGATACTATTTATTCATGTAAAATGGGGCCATTATTTTAAAGGATTAATGAATGGGTCATTGATGACATGCAATACTACCGTTATCCACTAGATGGCGCACTCGACTAGATCATTCCTGTTCTATTAATCTCCTCAAAGAAATATCATTTTCAGGTGGTTGTTTTAAGCCTCTGTATACAAATTGCATTAACCCAGTGTTTCCCAACCAGGGTGCCTCCAGCTGTTGCGAAGCTGCAACTCCTAGCATGTCTGGACAGCCAAAGGATTGGAGTGTATTTTTAAAACAGCTGGAGGCACACTAGTTGGGAAACATTTGATTAATCACTTTCCAATAGGGAAAAAAATAAATACTGAGTTTAAAGAAGAATTTATAAGGAACTGAATAAAAGAATTGTTTCTCTACATCAGTGGTCTTCAACCTGCGGACCTCCAGATGTTGCAAAACTACAACTCCCAGCATGCCCGGACAGCCAACGGCTGTCCGGGCATGCTGGGAGTTGTAGTTTTGCAACATCTGGAGGTCCGCAGGTTGGAGACCACTGCTCTACATAAAGATGGCCTCTGCTATAAGAAGATCATCGAGACCCTGATACTGAGCTGCAGCACGGTGGGTGAGACCATACATTATATAGGACAGGTTTTACTCAGAACAGGCCTTGCCATGGTGATCCAAAGAGGTTGAGTGCACATGCTCAGCGTCATATCCAGAAGTTGTCTTTGGGAAATAGAAGCATAAGTGCTGCCAGAATTGCTGCAGAGGTTAAAGGAGAGGAGGGGTCAGCATGTCAGTACTCAGACCATACGCCGCACACTGCATCAAATTGTTCTGCATGGCTGTCGTCCCAGAAGGAAGACTTCTTCTAAAGATGAAGCACAAGAAAGCACAAACAGTTTTGCTGAAGACAAGCCGACTAAGGACTCGGATTAATGGAACCATGTCCTGTGGTCCGATGAGACAGGTGTATCATTCATGCCTTTTGTAGCAAGTTGGGTAAACATCCACAGGGAATTGGGGAAAAAAGAAAGTGAACCCCGCAATTCCCTGGATTTCTACATTGCTTAAAACGTTGTCTAATTGTTCTCCATGTCACAATTATAGACAGACACAATATAACTAAAACTAATAACACACAGACCATTGTACCGTAATGTCTGTTATTGAACACGTTGAGTACACATCCACAGTGCAGGGAGAAAAAGTGAACCCTTGAATTTTACAACCTGTAGAATCCACTTATAGACAAGCACCTCCACGGAAAGTCAGGTCAGGCCAGAGTATCTCTGTAGGGATAAGGTCAGGACTAGAGATGAGCGAACTTACAGTAAATTCCATTCGTCACGAACTTCTCGGCTCGGCAGTTGATGACTTATCCTGCATAAATTAGTTCAGCTTTCCGGTGCTTCGGTGGGCTGGAAAAGGTGGATACAGTCCTAGGAGACTCTTTCCTAGGACTGTATCCACCTTTTCCAGCCCAACGGAGCACCTGAAAGCTGAACTCATTTATGCAGGATAAGTCATCAACTGCCGAGCCGAGAAGTTCGTGACGAATCGAATTTACTGTAAGTTCGCTCATCTCTAGTCAGGACAATTACAAAGCACAAATTTAGTTTTTTTTTTCACACACTTTAGTTTGTCTTATCACGTGCTTTGGGTCAAACTTTGACCCTCCAGATGTGGCGAAACTACAACTCCCAGCATCCCTGGACAGCCGATGGCTGTCCGGGCATGCTGGGAGTTTGTAGTTTTGCAACATCTGCAGGGCCACGGTTTGAAGATCACTGGTCCAACCAGTGAATATGTTCATTCTCCAATCTCAGCACTAGGGGGAGCTATTGTGCTATTGTAGTTTTGCTAGTTACATTTTCTTGATAAGACAAAAGATAAAATGCGCCGTTTATCTGTAGCGCTCAATTAACAGCGCTAAAAAAAAAAAAAAAAAAGAGGCTCGCCAAATGTAACAGCTGCTGGTATATACAGATAGAGAATGGGGTACGGATATACACTGTGTTTCCTGAAAAAAAAAAAAAACACTAAAAAGTAAAAATTGCGTTCGCTTGTTTTAGGAAGAAATGACAGCAGAAAATGTTACACTTCTGGTTGACACCCAGCTTTCCCAGATTTCTGAGCTACAAATCTGTCCTAAAAAAATTTAATAAAAAATGCTGCAAAAGTACGAAACCTGTCTGTCCCAGTTCTTCTGGGGGTGTAGTTCGCAACAGCTGGAGGAATGCTCCTTGGGGGACTGGTTGTCACAATAAAGTTGCCAGTTCTGGCGATCAGGGGTACAGGGAGGCTTTTAATTGTACAGTTCCATGTGTTAAAGGGGCACTACCGTAATGACAACTTATCCCCTATATAAAGAATAGGGGATAAGTTGCCTGATGGGGACCCCCGCCGCTGGGGACCCCTACGATCTCGCACGCAGCACCCCGCTCTCATCAGGCCCTGGAGCGCACATCTGCTCCGGGTCCGCAGGTTGGAGCGTGCGTGCGAGATCGCGGGGGTCCCCAGCGGCGGATCAGGCAACTTATCCCCTATCCTTTAGATAGGGGATAAGTTGTCAGCACGGTAGTGCCCCTTTAATGGTCTATTCACACGTACAGTATTCTGCGCAGATTTGATGCGCCAGATTTTCTGCTGCAGATTTCAATGTAATCTGACTGACTGAGCACAGCTTGAAACCCTGCCCAGAATCTCCCATAGAGATACATGGAGGAGGCAGGTACAGGAGATCGCGAAGGGGGGGGGGGGGGGGGGGACCCCCGCTATCAGACACTTACCCCCTAGGGGATAAGTGTTTAGGGCTACAGTTCTCTTTTAAAGGGGTTCTCCGCCCCTAGACATCTTATCCCCTATCCAAAGGAGAGAGGATAAGATGTCTGATCGCAGGGGTCCGACTGCTGGGGACCCCCGTGATCTCCCTGGTGCACCTGGCATTCGTTTAGAGCATCAGGTGCAGCGTTGGAAGCTCGTGATGTCACGGCCACCCCCCCTAAATGCAAGTCTATGGGAGGTTGTTACGCCCCCTCCCATAGACTTGCACTGAGGGGGCATGCCCTGACGTCACAAGCGGCCGTGACATCACGAACCTCCGCCCCGCATAGCGAAGTTTGCACCGGATGTCTGGGGTGCCGCAGCTGAGATCGCGGGGGTCCCCAGCGATCAGACATCTTATCCCCTACCCTTTGGATAGGGAATTAGAAGTCTAGAGGCAGAGTACCCCTTTAAGGCCTCATATTATGGATGACTGTTGTACTGGCCATAACCTGCTGTGTACCCGTACTGTCCTGGGAGTCCAATGGATGTCTATGTGGCCCCTCAGCCAAGGATTGTCGACAGATAAACATCCGGCGCAATGCGTGAATAGTATGGGCGCCATTTAGGGTGTAAATTATAGATATATGAAGGGAGATTTATCAAAATCTGTGTAGAGAAAGAGCGGAGCAGTTGCCCATAGCAACCAATCAGATCCCTGCTTTCATTTTCTAGAGCCCTCTTTAAAAATGAAAGTAGCAATCTGATTGGTTGCTATGGGTAACTGGACCACGCCTCCTCTCCACAGGTGCTGATAAAGCTTTCCCTCCATGTTCTTTTCCCGAACCCTCAGCTGTGAGAAGTATCAGGTCTGTCGAAATTTCATGATAGGATGGTTAACCCCTTCCCGGCGCTGATGCGGCACACGGTTACGTCATGCAAAGCCACAACTCCCAGCATGCGCTGGCTATCCGGCCGTGCTGGGGGTTGAAGTTTTGACACAGCTGGAGGGCCACACTTCGGAGACCACTGCCCTAGACATTGTGGTGGGACGTCGGTAGTATTTTAGAATAGACACCGGTTGTTGTTGCTAGATCAGGGGTCTCCAAACTTTGGAACACCCCTCCAGATGTTGTAAAACAACAACTCCCAGCATGCCCGGACAGCCGTTGGCTGTTTTTTATTTCATTGAACTCCAAGCTATATGTGGTAACAAACGTCACCTGATCATCCGCATTGGAACGTTTTTTACCTGTTAACAACATGTTACGATCCATTTGATCCACCCGAGTCCGGGCTTTATTCAAAAGCCAAGGGGGATATCCGCGTGCTGTCACACGGGTGCAAACCTTTTCTGCTTCCCTCCGGTACACTTGTGGTGAAGAACTGTTCCGCTTCATCCGGATCAGCTCACCGACCGGTATGGCAGAGATAGTGTGCTTAGCATGGCAGGAATCCGCTCTCAAAATAGTATTGCCAGTAATTTGTTTGCGGTAAGGTTCTACTTCTACCTTCTTTGTCATTGGATTGCCCCGCAATAACACATCTAAGAAAGGAACCTCCTGCTTGTTGTATGTGTACGTAAATTTTAGATTACAATGATTATGGTTCATATATTGTATGAACGCCGGCACTTCATTCTGGTCAGATTTCCAAACTATGATCACGTCGTCCACATACCTCCCATACCATGAGAGGCATACCATGGTGCTCCTCCCACCAAAAAACTAAAAGATTGGCTAACGCAGGTGAGGATTTGGCTCCCATTGAAGCACCCGTGCGCTGCAAATAAAAATCCTTACCAAGCAGAAAATAATTGTGCTTTAAAATATAATCCACCACCTCCATAATAAACTGCTTTAAATCCAAAGAATACTCTGAAAAACGATGTAAGATTTCCAAAATAGCAACCAAAGCCAAATTCTGGGGGATACATGAATAGAGCGACTCAATGTCACAGGTAACCCACGAAAAAGAGTCGCTCCATGTGAATCCATCCATAATACTCAAAAGATGTTTTGTATATTTGATATAGCTTGGACAGAGGCTTACAATGGGCAGCCACTCACACACATGTTCGTTCAGAGAACCAATCCCCGCCACGATGGGACGCATCAACAGCGGGAATCGGTTCTTATGCATTTTTGGCAGTGAGTGGAAGATCGGCAAGATTGGTGTTGGCATAAACATATAGTCCACCGGACCGGACCAGGGTGACTGCTGATATCTATCAGCAGGCACCCCGCGCAAATACCCAGGGGAGTCATCAGTCGGCGATCGGCGCAAATCCCAAGTGAATTGACACTTGCGATTTGCGCTATACCGGGTCATTACGGGTCTATGGTTACCCGGTGACCCGGAATATAAGGGGGATCGCGGGTGTCTAAGACACCCACGATCCCCCCGTAGGCATAGGAGTGAGGTGGCAGAGGCGCCACCCCTCCTATCCCCGCTATTGGTGGTCTAGACGCGACCACTGTTACGCCGAGCGCTCTGGGTCCCCGCTCCTCCCCGGAGCGCTCGCTACACTCTCCTCACTGCAGCGCTCCGGTCAGATCCACTGACCCGGGGCGCTGCGATACCGCCTCCAGCCGGGATGCGATTTGCGATGCGGGTAGCGCCCGCTCGCGATGCGCACCCCGGCTCCCGTACCTGACTCGCTCCCCGTCGGTCCTGTCCCGGCGCGCGCGGCCCCGCTCCTTAGGGCGCGCGCGCGCCGGGTCTTTGCGATTTAAAGGGCCACTGCGCCGCTGATTGGCGCAGTGGTTCCAATTAGTCTGATCACCTGTGCACTTCCCTATATCACCTCACTTCCCTTGCACTTCCTTGCCGGATCTTGTTGCCATCGTGCCAGTGAAAGCGTTTCCTTGTGTGTTCCTAGCCTGTGTTCCAGACCTCCTGCCGTTGCCCCTGACTACGATCCTTGCTGCCTGCCCCGACCTTCTGCTACGTCCGACCTTGCTTCTGTCTACTCCCTTGTACCGCGCCTATCTTCAGCAGCCAGAGAGGTGAGCCGTTGCTAGTGGATACGACCTGGTCACTACCGCCGCAGCAAGACCATCCCGCTTTGCGGCGGGCTCTGGTGAAAACCAGTAGTGACTTAGAACCGGTCCACTAGCACGGTCCACGCAATCCCTCTCTGGCACAGAGGATCCACCTCCTGCCAGCCGGCATCGTGACAGTAGATCCGGCCATGGATCCCGCTGAAGTTCCTCTGCCAGTTGTCGCTGACCTCACCACGGTGGTCGCCCAGCAGTCACAACAGATAGCGCAACAAGGCCAACAGCTGTCTCAACTGACCGTTATGCTACAACAGTTACTACCTCAGCTTCAGCAATCATCTCCTCCGCCAGCTCCTGCACCTCCTCCGCAGCGAGTGGCCGCTCCTGGTCTTCGCCTATCCTTGCCGGATAAATTTGATGGGGACTCTAAGTTTTGCCGTGGCTTTCTTTCCCAATGCTCCCTGCACTTGGAGATGATGTCGGACCAGTTTCCCACTGAAAGGTCTAAGGTGGCTTTCGTAGTCAGCCTTCTGTCTGGAAAAGCCCTGTCATGGGCCACACCGCTCTGGGACCGCAATGACCCCGTCACTGCCTCTGTACACTCCTTCTTCTCGGAAATCCGAAGTGTCTTTGAGGAACCTGCCCGAGCCTCTTCTGCTGAGACTGCCCTGTTGAACCTGGTCCAGGGTAATTCTTCCGTTGGCGAGTATGCCGTACAATTCCGTACTCTTGCTTCAGAATTATCCTGGAATAATGAGGCCCTCTGCGCGACCTTTAAAAAAGGCCTATCCAGCAACATTAAAGATGTTCTGGCCGCACGAGAAATCCCTGCTAACCTACATGAACTCATTCACCTAGCCACTCGCATTGACATGCGTTTTTCCGAAAGGCGTCAGGAGCTCCGCCAGGATATGGACTCTGTTCGCACGAGGCGTTTCTTCTCCTCGGCTCCTCTCTCCTCTGGTCCCCTGCAATCCGTTCCTGTGCCTCCCGCCGTGGAGGCTATGCAGGTTGACCGGTCTCGCCTGACACCTCAAGAGAGGACACGACGCCGCATGGAGAACCTCTGCCTGTACTGTGCTAGTACCGAACACTTCCTGAAGGATTGTCCTATCCGTCCTCCCCGCCTGGAAAGACGTACGCTGACTCCGCACAAAGGTGAGACAGTCCTTGATGTCTACTCTGCTTCTCCACGTCTTACTGTGCCTGTGCGGATGTCTGCCTCTGCCTTCTCCTTTTCTACTATGGCCTTCTTGGACTCCGGATCTGCAGGAAATTTTATTTTGGCCTCTCTCGTCAACAGGTTCAACATCCCAGTGACCAGTCTCGCCAGACCCCTCTACATCAATTGTGTAAACAATGAAAGATTGGACTGTACCATACGTTTCCGCACGGAGCCCCTTCTAATGTGCATCGGATTTCATCACGAGAGGATTGAACTTTTGGTCCTCCCCAATTGCACTTCCGAAATTCTCCTTGGACTTCCCTGGCTTCAACTTCATTCCCCAACCCTGGATTGGTCCACTGGGGAGATCAAGAGTTGGGGGCCCTCTTGTTCCAAGGACTGCCTAAAACCGGTTCCCAGTAACCCTTGCCGTGACTCTGTGGTTCCTCCTGTAACCGGTCTCCCTAAGGCCTATATGGACTTTGCGGATGTTTTTTGCAAAAAACAAGCTGAGACTCTACCTCCTCACAGGCCTTATGATTGTCCTATCGACCTCCTCCCGGGCACTACTCCACCCCGGGGCAGAATTTATCCGCCCCAGAGACTCTTGCCATGTCTGAATACGTCCAGGAAAATTTAAAAAAGGGCTTTATCCGTAAATCCTCCTCTCCTGCCGGAGCCGGATTTTTCTTTGTGTCCAAAAAAGATGGCTCCCTACGTCCTTGCATTGACTACCGCGGTCTTAATAAAATCACGGTTAAGAACCGCTACCCCCTACCCCTCATCTCTGAACTCTTTGATCGCCTCCAAGGTGCCCACATCTTTACTAAACTGGACTTAAGAGGTGCTTATAATCTCATTCGCATCAGAGAGGGGGATGAATGGAAAACGGCATTTAACACCAGAGATGGACACTTTGAGTATCTGGTCATGCCCTTTGGCCTGTGCAACGCCCCTGCCGTCTTCCAAGACTTTGTTAATGAAATTTTTCGTGATCTTTTATACTCCTGTGTTGTTGTATATCTGGACGATATCCTGATTTTTTCTGCCAATCTAGAAGAACACCGCCAGCATGTCCGTATGGTTCTTCAGAGACTTCGTGACAATCAACTCTATGCCAAAATAGAGAAATGTCTGTTTGAATGCCAATCTCTTCCTTTCCTAGGATACTTGGTCTCTGGCCAGGGACTACAAATGGATCCAGACAAACTCTCTGCCGTCTTAGATTGGCCACGCCCCTCCGGACTCCGTGCTATCCAACGCTTTTTGGGGTTCGCCAATTATTACAGGCAATTTATTCCACATTTTTCTACCGTTGTGGCTCCTATCGTGGCTTTAACCAAAAAAAATGCCGATCCCAAGTCTTGGCCTCCTCAAGCGGAAGACGCCTTTAAACGGCTCAAGTCTGCCTTTTCTTCGGCTCCCGTGCTCTCCAGACCTGACCCTTCCAAACCCTTCCTATTGGAGGTTGATGCCTCCTCAGTGGGAGCTGGAGCTGTCCTTCTACAAAAAAATTCTTCCGGGCATGCTGTTACTTGTGGTTTTTTTTCTAGGACCTTCTCTCCGGCGGAGAGGAACTACTCCATCGGGGATCGAGAGCTTCTAGCCATTAAATTAGCACTTGAGGAATGGAGGCATCTGCTGGAGGGATCAAGATTTCCAGTTATTATTTACACCGATCACAAGAACCTCTCCTACCTCCAGTCTGCCCAACGGCTGAATCCTCGCCAGGCCAGGTGGTCTCTGTTCTTTGCCCGATTTAATTTTGAAATTCACTTTCGGCCTGCCGATAAGAACATTAGGGCCGATGCTCTCTCTCGTTCCTCGGATGCTTCTGAAGTTGAACTCTCTCCGCAACACATCATTCCTCCTGACTGCCTGATTTCCACTTCTCCTGCCTCCATCAGGCAAACTCCTCCAGGAAAGACCTTTGTTTCTCCACGCCAACGCCTCGGAATTCTCAAATGGGGTCACTCCTCCCATCTCGCAGGTCATGCGGGCATCAAGAAATCTGTGCAACTCATCTCTCGCTTCTATTGGTGGCCGACTCTGGAGACGGATGTTGTGGACTTTGTGCGAGCCTGCACTATCTGTGCCCGGGATAAGACTCCTCGCCAGAAGCCCGCTGGTTTTCTTCATCCTCTGCCTGTCCCCGAACAGCCTTGGTCTCTGATTGGTATGGATTTTATTACTGATTTACCCCCTTCCCGTGGCAACACTGTTATTTGGGTGGTCGTTGATCGATTCTCCAAAATGGCACATTTCATCCCTCTTCCTGGTCTTCCTTCAGCGCCTCAGTTGGCTAAACAATTTTTTATACACATTTTTCGTCTTCACGGGTTGCCTACGCAGATCGTCTCGGATAGAGGCGTCCAATTCGTGTCTAAATTCTGGAGGGCTCTCTGTAAACAACTCAAGATTAAATTAAATTTTTCTTCTGCATATCATCCTCAATCCAATGGACAAGTAGAAAGAATTAACCAGGTCTTGGGTGATTATTTACGACATTTTGTTTCCTCCCGCCAGGATGACTGGGCAGATCTTCTTCCATGGGCCGAATTCTCATATAACTTCAGAGTCTCTGAATCTTCCTCCAAATCCCCATTTTTCGTGGTGTACGGCCGTCACCCTCTTCCCCCCCTCCCTACCCCCTTGCCCTCTGGTCTGCCCGCTGTGGATGAAATTTCTCGTGACCTTTCCATCATATGGAGAGAGACCCAAAATTCTCTCTTACAGGCTTCATCACGCATGAAGAAGTTCGCGGATAAGAAAAGAAGAGCTCCTCCCATTTTTTCCCCTGGAGACAAGGTATGGCTCTCCGCTAAATATGTCCGCTTCCGTGTCCCTAGCTACAAGTTGGGACCACGCTATCTTGGTCCTTTCAAAATTTTGTGCCAGATTAATCCTGTCTCTTACAAACTTCTTCTTCCTCCTTCTCTTCGTATTCCTAATGCCTTTCACGTTTCTCTTCTTAAACCACTTATCATCAACCGTTTCTCTCCCAAATCTGTTCCTCCCACTCCTGTTTCCGGCTCCTCGGACATCTTCTCCGTCAAAGAGATTCTGGCATCCAAAAAGGTCAGAGGGAAAACCTTTTTTTTAGTGGATTGGGAGGGTTGTGGTCCAGAAGAGAGATCCTGGGAACCTGAGGACAATATCCTAGACAAAAGTCTGCTCCTCAGGTTCTCAGGCTCTAAGAAGAGGGGGAGACCCAAGGGGGGGGGTACTGTTACGCCGAGCGCTCCGGGTCCCCGCTCCTCCCCGGAGCGCTCGCTACACTCTCCTCACTGCAGCGCTCCGGTCAGATCCACTGACCCGGGGCGCTGCGATACCGCCTCCAGCCGGGATGCGATTCGCGATGCGGGTAGCGCCCGCTCGCGATGCGCACCCCGGCTCCCGTACCTGACTCGCTCCCCGTCGGTCCTGTCCCGGCGCGCGCGGCCCCGCTCCTTAGGGCGCGCGCGCGCCGGGTCTTTGCGATTTAAAGGGCCACTGCGCCGCTGATTGGCGCAGTGGTTCCAATTAGTCTGATCACCTGTGCACTTCCCTATATCACCTCACTTCCCTTGCACTTCCTTGCCGGATCTTGTTGCCATCGTGCCAGTGAAAGCGTTTCCTTGTGTGTTCCTAGCCTGTGTTCCAGACCTCCTGCCGTTGCCCCTGACTACGATCCTTGCTGCCTGCCCCGACCTTCTGCTACGTCCGACCTTGCTTCTGTCTACTCCCTTGTACCGCGCCTATCTTCAGCAGCCAGAGAGGTGAGCCGTTGCTAGTGGATACGACCTGGTCACTACCGCCGCAGCAAGACCATCCCGCTTTGCGGCGGGCTCTGGTGAAAACCAGTAGTGACTTAGAACCGGTCCACTAGCACGGTCCACGCAATCCCTCTCTGGCACAGAGGATCCACCTCCTGCCAGCCGGCATCGTGACAACCACCAATAGCAGATCGAGGGCGGGGGGGGGGTTAACTTTCATTTTCCCCGTTTTGCCCACCCACAATAGGCGGGGCAGGAAACGACAGAGGACCGGCGCCAGAGTCCACTTACCGATCTGCGGAGGCTGCGGGCGACGATCGGCGTCGGAGATCAGCGGGCGGCGATGTCGTGCAGCAAGCTCCCTGGATCCGACGGAAGCCGGTAAGTTGCCTAGCAACATCTGGAGGGCTGCAGTCCGAGACCACTATATAGTGGTCTTTATACTGTAGCACTCCAGATGTTGCAAAACTAAAACTCCCAGCATGCCCAGACAACTGTTTGGGCATGCTGGGAGTTGTAGTTTTGCAACAGCTGGAGGGCTACAGTTTGAGACCACTATATGGTAGTCTCTGAACTATAGCCCTCCAGATCTTGCAAAACTACAACTCCTAGCATGCCCACACAACTGTTTGCTGTCTGGGCATGCTGAGATTTGTAGTTTTGCAGCATCTGGAGGGCCACAGTTTGCAGTGGTCTCTATACTGTAGCTCTCCAGATGTTGCAAAACTGCAAATCCCAGCATGCTGGGAGTTGCAGTTGCGATCCCTCCAGCTGTTGCATAACTACATCTCCCAGCATGCCCTTCGGTGATCAGTACATGCTGGGAGTTGTAGTTTTGCAACAGCTGGAGGCACACTGGTTGGAAAATATTGAGTTAGATAACAGAACCTAACTGAAGGTTTTCCAACCAGTGTGCCTCCAGCTGTTGCAAAAGTACAACTCCACGGTCTGTCAGTACATACTGGGAGTTGTAGTTTTGAAACAGCTGGAGGTTTGCCCCCACCATGTGAACGTACAGGGTACATTCACACGGGCAGGCTTACAGTAAGTTTTCTGCTTCAAGTATGAGCTGCGACAAATTTTTCGCCGCAGCGCAAACTCCTAGCAGGGAACTCACTGTAAACCTCTGCCAGTGTGAATGTACCCTAAAAACACCACTACACTAACACATAATAAAGGGTAAAACACTACACTGTCCCCCCCCCAATAAAAATGTAAAACGTATTTTACAGCAGTGTTTCCAAAACGGAGCCTCCTGCTGTTGCAAAACAACAACTCCCAGCATTTCTGAACAGCCACTGACTGTCCAGGCATGCTGGGAGTTTAGCAACAGCTGGAGGCACCCTGTTTGGGAATCACTGGCGTAGAATACCCCTATGTCCACCCCTATGCAATCCCTAATTTAGTCCTCAAATGCGCATGGCGCTCTCTCACTTCGGAGCCCTGTCGTATTTCAAGGAAACAGTTTAGGGCCACATATGGGGTATCTCGGTACTCGGGAGAAATTACACTACAAATTTTGGGGGGCTTTTTCTCCTTTTACCCCTTATGAAAAGGAAAAGTTGGGGTCTACACCAGCCTGTTAGTGTAAAAAAAAATGTTTTTTACACTAACATGCTGGTGTTTCCCTTTACTTTTTATTTTCACAAGAGGTAAAAGGAAAAAAAGACCCCCAAAATTTGTAACGCAATTTCTCCTGAGTACAGAAATACCCCATATGTGGGCGTAAAATGCTCTGCGGACGCACAACAAGGCTCAGGAGTGAGAGCACCATGTACATTTGAGGCCTAAATTGGTGATTTGCACAGGGGTGGCTAATTTTACAGCAGTTCTGACATAAACGCAAAAAAATAAATACCGACATGTGACCCCATTTCGGAAACTACACCCCTCACGGAATGTATCAAGGGGTATAGTGAGCATTAACACTCCACAGGTGTTTGACAAATTTTCGTTAAAGTTGGATGGGAAAATGAAAAAAAAAAAATTATTTTCACTAAAATGCTGGTGTTACCCTAAATTTTCACAAGGGAAAATAGGAAAAAAGCCCCCCAAAATTTGTAACCCCATTTCTTCTGAGTAAGAACATACCCCATATGTGGATGTAAAGTGCTTGGCGGGCGAACTACAATGCTCAGAACAGAAGGAGCGCCATTGGGGTTTTGAAGAGAAAATGTGTCCGGAATTGAAGGCCACGTGTGTTTACAAAGCCCCCATAGAGCCAGAACAATGGACCCCCCAACATGTGACCCCATTTTGGAAACTACACCCCTCACGGAATGTAATAAGGGGTGCAGTGAGCATTTACGCCCCACAGGTGTCTGACAGATTTTTGGAACAATGGTCCGTGAAAATGAAAAATTAAATTTTTCATTTGCTCAGCCCACTGTTCCAAAGATCTGTCAAACGCCAGTGGGGTGTAAATACTCACTGCACCCCTTATTCAATTCTGTGAGGGGTGTAGTTTCCAAAATGGGGTCACATGTGGGGGGGGGTAGTTCGACCGCAGGGCACTTGACGTCCACACATGGGGTATTTTCATACTCAGAAGAAATGGGGTTGCAAATTTTGGGGGGTATTTTCTGCTATTAACCCTTGCAAAAATGTGAAATTTGGGGGGAAACACACATTTTAGTGAAACATAAATTTTTTTTTTTTACATATGCAAAAGTTGTGAAACCCCTTTTATTCCTGGTTACGTTCCTCAAGGGGTCTAGTTTCCGAAATGGTATGCCATGTGTTTTTTTTTTTTTTGCTGTTCTGGCACCATAGGGGCTTCCTAAATGCGACATGCCCCCCGACCAAAATTTGCTCTCAAAAAGCCAAATATGACGACTCCTCTTCTGAGCATTGTATTTCGCCCGTAGTGCACTTCAGGCCAACTTATGGGGTACCTCCATACTCAGAAGAGATGGGGTTACAAATTTTGGGGGTATTTTCTGCTATTAACCCTTGCAAAAATTTGAAATTTGGGGGGAAACCATAGGGGCTTCCTAAATGCAACATGCCCCCCCAAAACCATTTCAGAAAAACGTACTCTCCAAAATCCCCTTGTCGCTCCTTCGCTTCTGAGCCCTCTACTGCGCCCGCCGAACACTTTACATAGACATATGAGGTATGTCCTTACTCGAGAGGAATTGGGCTACAAACACAAGTATAAATTTTCTCCTTTTACCCCTTGTAAAAATTCAAAAATTGGGTCTACAAGAACATGCAAGTGTAAAAAATGAAGATTGTGAATTTTCTCCTTCACTTTGCTGCTATTCCTGTGAAACACCTAAAGGGTTAATACACTTACTGAATGTCATTTTGAATATTTTGGGGGGTGCAGTTTTTATAATGGGGTCATTTGTGGGGTATTTCTAATATGAAGACCCTTCAAATCCACTTCAAACCTGAACTGGTCCCTGAAAAATAGTGAGTTTGAAAATTTTGTGAAAAATTGAAAAATTGCTGCTGAACTTTGAAGCCCTCTGGTGTCTTCCAAAAGTAAAAACTTGTAAATTTTATGATGCCAACATAAAGTAGACATATTGTATATGTGAATACATTTTTTTTTTTATTTGGAATATCCATTTTCCTTACAAGCAGAGAGCTTCAAAGTTAGAAAAATGCAAAATTTTAAATTTTTTCATCAAATTTGGGGATTTTTCCCCAAGAAAGGATGCAAGTTACCACAAAATTTTTCCACCATGTTAAAGTAGAATATGTCACGAAAAAACAATGTCGGAATCAGAATGATAACTAAAAGCATCAGAGTTATTAATGTTTAAAGTGACAGTGGTCAGATGTGCAAAAAACGCTCTGGTCCTAAGGTGTAAAATGGCCTGGTCCTTAAGGGGTTAAGATGGATCTTGATTTACCCTCCTCTAGGAGCATTTTCAAGTCTCTTTTAAACATTTCAGTGGGGTCCCCACGGAGTTTAAGGTAAGTGTCCTCATCTGAAAGGAAATCTTTATTCAATTCAACATAAAGTCCAATATTAAGGCATACAATTGATGCGCCTTTGTCGGCGGATCGAATTGTTAAGTCCTTGTTGTCTTTTAATTGTTTTATTGCGTTAGTTTGTTTTCTGGAGAGGTTACTATGTATCGGTTCAGCTGATGTTTTAGCTTGTAATGTTACTAAGTCCTTCATAATTAAATCTTGGAACCGATCATAGATAGGAGGCCTAGTTTGTACAGGATAAAAGTTGTAATTTTTTTGTTATTCTTTGAGCTGCGGATTTTCTCTTGTGTGGTGAGGCCACTGTTTGCTAGTGTGTATAGATCCCTATGTGTGTATAGACCCCTATATGCTATTTGGTCAGAAAGGATTCGCATGGACGATTGCTCCACAGTATCTGAAACTTGGTTATCCTGGGGAAAGTTATCACATATTTTGTTTTTATAGAAATGTTTCTTTAAAGTTTCTTACAAACTTATTTATGTCCAGGATGGTTTTGTACACATCAAAATGGCGCGTAGGTGAAAAACCTAATCCCTCAGCAAGAACTGAGATTTCTTCTGCTGACATAATATAAGATGAGATGTTGATAACTTGATAATCGTCTGTTAGTTGTTTTTCCATTTTGTTGCGTTCTGACGTCCTTCGCCCTATGCTTTCTGCCACCGCGCCTGCCCCGTTTTTTTTATTGCTTTTTCTCCTTATGGTTTTTATTTTTGTTGTTCACATTTTGCCTTTCTGATTCTCCACTAGTACTTAACACCAATCTTGCCGATCTTCCACTCACTGCCAAAAATGCATAAGAACCGATTCCCGCTGCCGATGCGTCCCATCGTGGCGGGGATCGGTTCTCTGAACGAACATGTGTGTGAGTGGCTGGACTCTGTTCTCCAGTAGTGTTGCTCGCGAATATTCGCAATTCGAATTTTATTCACGAATATCGCATATTCGCGAATTCGCGAATATTCGCGAATATAGCGCTATATATTCGTAATTACGAATATTCGTTTTTTTTTTTTTTTTCACAGTACACACCACAGTGATCATCCCTCTCTGCTTCCAGCTTATGTGGTGTAAGAAGGCTCTAATACTACTGTGTGAGACCGGCGTGCAAATTTTCGCATATGCTAATTTTCGCATATGCGCATTTTTGCTTATGCTAATTTTTGTATATGCGAATTTTCGCTTATGTTAATTTTCGCACGCGTGAATATTCGTATATGCGAAAATAAAACGAGAATATTACGAATATGCGAATATTCACGAATATGACGAATATTCGTACATATATTCGCGAATATTCGCGAATTCGAATATGGCCTATGCCGCTCAACACTATTCTCCAGCCCATTGTAAGCCTCTGTCCAAGCTATATCAAGTATACAAAACATCTTTTGAGTATTATGGATGGATTCACATGGAGCGACTCTTTGTCGTGGGTTACCTGTGACATTGAGTCGCTCTATTCATGTATCCCCCAGAATTTGGCTTTGGTTGCTATTTTGGAAATCTTACATCGTTTTTCAGAGTATTCTTTGGATTTAAAGCAGTTTATTATTGAGGTGGTGGATTATGAATTATTTTTGGTAAGGATTTTTATTTGCAGCGCACGGGTGCTTCAATGGCTGCCAAATCCTCACCTGCGTTAGCCAATCTTTTTGTTTTTTGGTGGGAGGAGCAATTCATTTTCTCTGATCAAAACCGGTTTTCCCCATGCATCTCATGGTATGGGAGGTATGTGGACGACGTGATCATAGTTTGGAAATCTGACCAGAATGAAGTGCCGGCGTTCATACAATATAAGAACCATAATCAGTGTAATCTAAAATTTACGTACACATACAACAAGTAGGAGGTTCCTTTCTTAGATGTGTTATTGCGGGCCAATCCAATGACAAAGAAGGTAGAAGTAGAACCTTACCGCAAACAAATTACTGGCAATACTATTTTGAGAGCGGATTCCTGCCATGCTAAGCACACTATCTCTGCCATACCGGTCGGTGAGCTGATCCGGATGAAGCGGAACAGTTCTTCACCACAAGTGTACCGGAGGGAAGCAGAAAAGGTTTGCACCCGTGTGACAGCACGCGGATATCCCCCTTGGCTTTTGAATAAAGCCCGGACTCGGGTGGATCAAATGGATCGTAACATGTTGTTAACAGGTAAAAAACGTTCCAATGCGGATGATCAGGTGACGTTTGTTACCACATATAGCTTGGAGTTCAATGAAATAAAAAACATTGTGAAAAAGCACCTACCTCTACATTATGAAAAAGCACCTACCTCTACATTATGAAAAAGCACCTACCTCTACAGGCAGCAGATCCAGTAGTAGTGGAGATCATTAAACCGGGTGTTCGTTTTCTACACGACGCACTCCTACTCTATCAAACCTACTTGTTCCTAGTATGATGTGTGTAGAGGAGGAGCAATCAACCTGGTTAACACTTAAAGGTTTCCACAAGTGCGGTAACGCGAGGTGTGTAGTGCGCCCACATGCAACTAACGGTAACAAAATAAAAGGTACAATAGATGGCAAAGTCCACACTATTCGTGATTTTATTAATTTCGATAGTCCCCTTGTAGTATACAGAGTTACCTGTATTGTTTGCAAAATGGATTATGTAGGTAGCACCAAACGCACCTTAAAAAAGAGAATGCAGGAGCACATCAGACATGCCGCAGGTCCTTTTACGCCTCGTATGTCTAATGTCTCAAAGCATTTCTTACTAAAACATAATTCAGACACCTCATCATTGCGTTTTTGTCGTATTGAAAAAATCAAAAAAGGTAAAAGAGGGGGTGACCCTATACGAATTCTCCACAACAGAGAGATCATGTGGATCTATCTATTGAATTGCATTCAACCGTATGGGTATTCCAGGCCAAAACTTTTTTTTTTATATATCCACTGGCTCCGGAAAGTTAAACATATTTGTAAATTACTTCTATTAAAAAAATCTTAATCCTTCCAATAGTTATTAGCTTCTGAAGTTGAGTTGTTGTTTTCTGTCTAACTGCTCTCTGATGACTCACGGCCCGGGAGCTGTGCAGTTCCTATGGGGATATTCTCCCATCATGCACAGCTCCCGGGACGTGACATCATCATTGAGCAGTTAGACAGAAAACTTCAGAAGCTAATAACTATTGGAAGGATTAAGATTTTTTAATAGAAGTAATTTACAAATCTGTTTAACTTTCCGGAGCCAGTTGATATATATTATATATACATATATATATATATATATATATATATATATATATATATATATATATATATATAAAAAGGTTTTGCCTGGAATACCCCTTTAAATAATAAGACAGATTTGATACTGAATTACTAAGATATAAGTGAATTAGTGGTTTTGTTTTCCTTAGCTGTAATATAGTTTCCATTGTGTTTTATGTGTATGTTTTAAAAAAAATCACATATAATTTCTGGTTTTACTTGTGTTAGATTGCACGCTGACCTAAGATGTCCCTCCCCCTCCTGATGGGAAGGGCGGCCTTGTAGTATATAAGGCATTCTCATTTGAGGATTGGCAAGATATGAGTAAGGGTATAGCAACCTGAAACGCGTCAGCCATTGTCTGGGACCGTTTTTCTATGTGCAATATTTCTATTTTTGTATATGTCCGTGTCTTTCTTCCACCGTGAAGGTTTTTATTGAGGATTCGTGAATAAAGTTTGGAAGATTTTTTTCAGCCGTGCTGGCGTTTTTTCTACTTTTTTCTGCATATGTCTGGAGGTAGCCGTGCACGCCCCAGGTGAGCTGAGATTTCTCTCTTTTTTTTTAGATTTGTAAATTACTTCTATTAAAAAAATCTTAATCCTTCCAGTACTTATTAGCAGTTTTATACTACAGAGGAAATTCTTTTCTTTTTTGTCTGTCCACAGTGCTCTCTGCTGACACTTCTCTCCGTGTCAGGAACTGTCCAGAGTAGGAGGAAATCCCCATAGCAAACATATGCTGCTCTGGACAGTTCGTAAAATGGACAGAGATGTCAGCAGAGAGCACTGTGCTCGTGATGTCCGCAGAGAGCTCTGTGTTCCAAAAAGAAAAGAATTTCCGCTGTAGTATTCAGCAGCTAATAAGTACTGGAAGGATAAAGATTTTTTTAATAGAAGTAATTTACAAATCTGTTTAACTTTTTGGCACCAGTTGATTTAAAAAAAAAAAAAAAATTAATAAAAAAAAAAGTTTTCCACCGGAGTACCTCTTTAATTGAATGGGTCCTTGATGACATGCAATACTACAGTTATCCACTAGATGGCGCACTCGACTAGATCATTCCTGTTCTATTAACCTGCTCAAACAAATATAATTTTCTGCTGGTTGTTTAAGCCTCTGTTCATATTGCGTTAACATAGTGTTTCCCAAGCAGTGTGCCTCCAGCTGTTGCAAAACTACAACTCCCAGCATGCCCGGACAGCCGTTGGCTGTCCGAGCATGCTGGAAGTTGTAGTTTAGCAACATCTGGAGGGCCAGAGTTTGACCCAAAGCGCACGATGAGACAAACTAAAGTGTGAGGGGGTAAGTCCTGACCTTAACCCTATGGAAGTACTCTGGCCTGGCCTGACCTGAAGGGGGCGCCGAACACAAGGCCTCCTAGGAATATTGAAACACTGCTCAACATTGTGAAAATCTTATTCACAGCTGCAGAAAACTTTTGGTGGAGGTGCTTGCTGATAAAGGGGGCGCTACAGGTTATTACATTCAAGGATTCACTTTTTCTCCCTGCACTGTGGATGTGTACTCAACGTGCTCAAGAAAAGACATTACGGTGCAACGGTCTGTGTGTTTTTAGTTCAGTTAAAGGGGTATTCCAGGCAAAAACTTTTTTTTATATATATATCAACTGGCTCCGGAAAGTTAAACAGATTTGTAAATTACTTCTATTAAAAAATCTTAATCCTTCCAATAGTTATTAGCTTCTGAAGTTTTCTGTCTAACTGCTCAATGATGATGTCACGTCCCGGGAGCTGTGCATGATGGGAAAATATCCCCATAGGAGCTGGACAGCTCCCGGGATGTGAGTCATCAGAAAGCAGTTAGACAGAAAACAGCAACTCAACTTCAGAAGCTAATAACTATTGGAAGGATTAAGATTTTTTAATAGAAGTAATTTACAAATCTGTTTAACTTTCCGGAGCCAGTTGATATATAAAAAAAAGTTTTGGCCTGTAATACCCCTTTAAATTTTGATTACTTTTTATTACGTTTTTAGTGAGGCAGGACTACCAAAAAGCAGTAATTTTGGCAAGATTATTATAATTTTTTTTTATGGTGTTCACCATGCGGTATCAATGACATGGTCATTTTATTCTGCAGGTCGGTGCGATTATGGCGAGACCTCATTTAATTACCGTATTTTTCGCCGTATAAGACGCACTTTTTCTTCCCCAAAACTGGGGGGGAGGGGGGAAGTTGGTGCGTCTTATACGGCGAATACCTGCGGCCATCAACGGCCGGGACCCGCGGCTAATACAGGACATCACCGATCGCGGTGATGCCCTGTATTAACCCTTCAGACGCCGCGATCAAAGCTGACCGCCGCGTCTGAAGCGAAAATAACACTAACCCGGCTGTTCAGTCGCGCGGTGAAATTGCGGCGTCCCGAACAGCTTACAGGACACCGGGAGGGAACTTACCTGCCTCCTCTGTGTCTGCTCCGTGCTGGGATCCCCTGCATGGCCCTGCATGGTCTCCTTCGACGTCATCACGCCGTCCCGTCATCCAATAGGAGCGGCGTGCGTAGCGACGTGATGGCGGTGACGGAGAGCGAGGATACCGGGGAAGAAGACGTCCGGAGCGGCGGGAACAGGTGAGTATTACCTCCTATCCAGTGGTCTTCAACCTGCGGACCTCCAGATGTTGCAAAACTACAACTCCCAGCATGCCCGGACAGCCAACGGCTGTCCGGGCATGCTGGGAGTTGTAGTTTTGCAACATCTGGAGGTCCGCAGGTTGAAGATCACTGTTGGGTGCAGAATCTTTTTTTTCTAGATTTTGCACCTTTAAAATAGGGTGCGTCTTATATGCCGGTGCGTCCTATAGGGCGAAAAATACGGTACTTTATTTGATGGTTTATTACTTTTACACTATAAAAACTATTTTTTGATAAAAAAAAAAAAATCTTGTTTGTTTATCGCCATTTTCTGAGAGCTGTATTACATTTTTTTTTTTTTTTTTAAACCAACAATGTTGTGTGATGACAATTTTTTTCCGGGAGAAGTTGACGAATTTAGCGGTACCATTTTGGGATACATGGGACATTTTGCTCATTTTTTATTTTAGTTTTATGGAGGAGGTATTGATAGAAAACTGTAAATTTGGCAAGGTTTTTATGATTTTTTTTCCCCGGTGTTCATCGTGTGGGTTGAATAATGTGATGGTTTTATTGCTTGGGTTGTTACGTATGCAGTGATACCAAATATCTGTATATAATTTCTTCTTTTGGTGGGGGAGGGGGCGGGGGGGGGGGGGGGAATTGTGTGTGTTTATTTATTTATTTACTTATTCATATTTATTGTTTATTATTTATTTATTTGCTTATTTATATTTATTGTTTATTATTTATTTATTTACTTATTTATATTTATTGTTTATTATTTATTTACTTATTTATATTTATTGTTTATTATTTATTTATTTACTTATTTATATTTATTGTTTATTTTTTATTTATTTACTGTATTTATTTTTTTTCCTTATTTTCCTTATTTTATTAAATTTTTTTTTTACTGTCCCACTTGTGGACTTGACACATATAAAACATTGCAGTACATATACATCCTTTTTCAGGAAGGGGTTAAAGGGGTACTCCGGAGAAAAACATTTTTTTCTTTTCATATCAATTGGCTCCAGAAAGTTAAACATACTGGTAATTTACTTCCATTAAAAAAAATCTTAATCCTTCCAGTACTTATCAGCGGCTGAAGTTGAGTTGTTCTTTTCTATCTGGCCCCAGTGTTCTCTGCTGACACCTCTGTCCATGTCAGGAACTGTCCAGAGTAGGAGCAAATCCCCCATAACAAACCTATTCTGCTCTAAGCAGTTTCTGACATGGACAAAGGTGTCAGCAAAGAGCACTGTGGTCCAACAGAAAAGAACAACTTAACTTCAGCAGCTGATAAGTATTGGAAGGATTAAGATTTTTTAATAGAAGTAATTTACAAATCTGTTTAACTTTCTGGAGCCAGTTGATATGAAAAAAATTTTTTTTCACCGGAGTACCCCTAATGTTGCGTCCCCTTAAAATAACTCAACACACAGCCATTAATGTCAAGACCTTGGCAACAAAAGTGAAGTGGAAATGTCCAGATTGGGTCAAGCTAGCCATTTTCCCTCCCCGATGTCAGGTTATCTCAGGTTTGAATGGAGAGCAGGTGTCTTAAACTTGGTGTTATCGCTCTCACACTCTCCAATACTGGTAACCGAAATTTCAACATATCACCTAATGGCAGAGAACCCTCTGAGGATCTAAAGGAAAGAATTGTTGCTCTACATAAAGATGGTCCAGGCTATAAGAAGATTGCCAAGACCCTAACCTAAGCTGCAGCACCCAGAGCAAGACCATAAAGAGGTTTAGTAGGACAGGTTCCACTCAGAACAGGCCTCACAGTACAGGAGTCAGTCATAGTAAATGCACTTTAGACTCATCTCAGTAATCTTCTCCCATTATGATGGATGATGTGAGCTGCCAAGACTTTATTATGAGGAATTTCGGTGGAATCATTTGGCTGCTCTCCGGCTCATGATTCGGCCTTTATTAGAGTCTGTGTGAAATGTGAATGACAGGATTGGCCGCTCATCATTGCTCTTGGCGAGGAGACCATCATTTCCTGCCAAAAGACAACATCACATTATACCTCATACTCCTTGATGTGTAGAGATGAACAGCACAGGTGCAGCTACCGCATCATCACTCCCGTCATCATCCCCATCACCACCCCCATCATCACCTCCCATCATCACCCCCATCATCACCTCCCATCATCACCCCCCATCATCATCCCCATCATCACCCCCCATCATCACCCCCCCCATCATCACCCTCCATCATCACTCCCGTCATCATCCCCATCATCACCCCCCATCATCATCCCCATCATCACCCCCATCATCACCTCCCATCATCACCCCCCATCATCACCCCCATCATCACCCCCCCATCATCACCCCCCCATCATCACCCCCCCATCATCACCTCCCATCAACACCCCCCATCATCACCCCCATCATCACCCTCATCATCACCCCCCATCATCAGCCCCCATCATCACCCCCCCACCATCACCCCCCATCATCACCCCCCCACCATCACCCCCCATCATCACCCCCCCATCATCACCCCCCATCATCACCCCCCATCATCACCCCGCATCATCATCCATATCATCACTCCCCATCATCACCCCCCATCATCACCCCCCCATCATCACCCCCCCATCATCACCCCCCATCATCACCCCCCCCATCATCACCCCCCATCATCACCCCCATCATCACCCCGCATCATCACCCCCCATCATCATCCATAACATCACTCTCCATCATCACCCCCCATCATCACCCCCCATCATCACCAACAATATCATCCCCATCATCACCCCATCATCATCCACATCATAACCCCCCATCATCACCCCCCATCATCACCCCCATCATCACCCTCATCATCACTCCCATCATCACCCCCCATCATCACCCCCATCATCACTCCCCATCATCACCACCATCATCATCCACATCATAACCCCCCATCATCACCACCCATCATCACCCCCATCATCACCCCCCATCATCACCCTCATTATCACCCCCCATCATCACCACCCATCATCACCCCCCCATCATCACCCCCCATCATCACCATCATCACCCATATCATCACTCCCCATCATCACCCCCCATCATCACCAACAATATCATCCCCATCATCACCCCCATCATCATCCACACCATAACCCCCCATCATCACCCCCCATCATCACTCCCCATCATCACCACCATCATCATCCACATCATAACCCCCCATCATCACTCCCCATCATCACCACCATCATCATCCACATCATAACCCCCCATCATCACCACCCATCATCACCCCCCTTCATTATTTCCATCATCATCCACATCATCACCCCCCATCATCACCCACATCACCTCCATCATTATCCCCATCATCATCACCATTGCCTGGTCCTTCACTAGACCACCAGGGATGCTTAGATTAACCCCTTCACCACTCTAGACCACCAGGGATGCTTATATTAACCCCTTCACCACTCTAGACCATCAGGGATGCTTATATTAACCCCTTCACCACACTAGACCACCAGGGATGCTTATATTAACCCCTTCACCACTCTAGACCACCAGGGATGCTTATATTAACCCCTTCACCACTCTAGACCACCAAGGATGCTTATATTAACCCCTTCACCACACTAGACCACCAGGGATGCTTATATTAACCCATTCACCACACTAGAACACACTATGTTTTCACGGTTCTGTGTTGAAATGAAAGTGTAATGTTTGATGCCACATAATAATCCTCAGAAGCGTCCTGGCACTTTGATGCTGGCAGATCCCCCCGGCTGTGCAAGAAGACAAGCGCTCCTGAGCAGAGACACATTGTAAACCTCTTAACTCAATTAAAATTGCAGTAATATTAAAGACGGAAAAAAAAAATTTCTTCAAAGAACCGAGGAGTGCGGGGAAAATACGTTTTCTGTATGAAGATTTATATGTGATGTGTTGCAGAAAATGGGCTAAAATATCAAACAGCAAATGCACAGACACTGTATACATGATAATAATACTAATAATAAAAAAACAATAATAGTAATAATAAATAATAATAGTAATAATACCAATAATAATAATAATACAATAATAGTAATAGTAAATAATAGTACTAAAAATACCAATAATAATAATAAAAAAACAATAATAGTACTAAAAAAATAATAATAATAATAATATTAACAATAATAAAACAACAATAATAGTAATAATAAATTATAATAATAGTAATAATAAATAATAATAATAATTAAAAACAATAATAGTAATAATAAATAATAATACTAATAATACCAATAATAATAATACAATAATAGTAATAGTAAATAATAGTACTAAAAATACACATAATAATAATAATAATAATAATAATAATAATAATAATAATAATAATAATAACAATAATAGTACTAAAATAATAATAATAATAATAATAATAATAATAATAATAATAATAAAATAACAATAATAGTAATAATAAATACTAATAATAGTAATAATAATAAATAATAATAAAAACAATAATAGTAATAATAAATAATAATACTAATAATACCAACAATAATAATACAATAATAGTAATAGTAAATAATAGTACTAAAAATACACATAATAATAATAATAATAATAATAACAATAATAGTACTAAAAATACCAATAAGAATAATAATAATAAAAAAACAATAATAGTAATAAAAAAATTATAATACTAATAATAATAATATTAATAATAATAAAACAACAATAATAGTAATAATAAATACTACTACTACTAATAATAATAATAAACAATAATAGTAATAATAATAATACTAATAATACCAATAATAATAATACAATAATAGTAATAGTAAATAATAGTACTAAAAATACCAATAATAATAATCAAAAAAACAATAATAGTAAAAAAAAAATTATAATACTAATAATAATATTAATAATAATAAAACAACAATAATAGTAATAATAAATAATACTACAACTACTACTAATAATAATAAAAAACAATAATAGTAATAATAAATAATAATACTAATAATACTTATAATGAAATTAATAATAATAAAACAATAATAGTAATAATAAATTCTACTACTACTCATACTATTAATGATAATAATAAGAACAATAATAATAATATAAAATAACAAATAATAATAAAAACACAGTTGCCTTCTACCGAAAATGTGACACTCTTACCTATGTGTCTCCTCTGAAATCTATCCTCATGTATTGTAAAAAGCTCAGGTCGCCGCTCCTCCACCATGGTTTACAGCAGTGGTCTTCAAACTGTGGCCCTCCAGATGTTGCAGAACTACAATTCCCAGAATGCTGGGAGTTGTAGTTTTGCAACAGCTGGAGGGCCACAGTTTGAAGACCGCTGCTTTACAGTGAAGCTTGGCTTGTTCAGATTGGCTTCTGTGTATTTGCACAAGCTCTGCAGAAAGTCATTGCATGTGTAGTACCCATGGGGATGATGGGAGTTATGCTCCACACTAGTCGGGAGTGGTGGTCCTGAGGATATGTCACATGGCAGGGAGGTGTAACTAACCGGATGTTCCCAAGGGAACCCAAAACCAAGATGGGGACAAATGAGTTGTTCCCGTACTGCAAAGTGCAGGAATGAGACCACAGTGCTCTCTGCTGACACCTCTGTCCAATTCAGAACTGTCCGAGCAGGAGATGTTTGCTATGAGGATTTGCTCCTGCTCTTAACAGTTCCTGATATGGACAGAGGTGGCAGCAGAGAGCACTGTGGTCAGACAGGAAAGAACTACACAACTTCCTCTGGAGCATACAGCAGCTGATAAGTACTGGGAGGATTAAGATTTTGTAATAGAAGTAATTTACAAATCTGGATAACTTTCTGGAGCCAATTAATATGAAAAAATTGTTTCCCATCGGAGTACCCCTTTATGGCCAAAAGGGGCTGTGTCTTTAAAGGAGATATCCTGTACTTTAAAACTTATCCTCTATCCTAAGGGACACTATGACTGTTATAGATAATATTATGGGGCACTATGAGTGTTATGGATAATATTATGGGGCACTATGACTGTTATGGATAATATTATGGGGCACTATGACTGTTATGGATAATATTATGGGGCACTATGACTGTTATGGATAATATTATGGGACACTATGAGTGTTATGGATAATATTATGGGGCACTATGACTGTTATGGATAATATTATGGGACACTATGAGTGTTATGGATAATATTATGGGGCACTATGACTGTTATAGATAATATTATGGGGCACTATGACTGTTATGGATAATATTATGGGACACTATGACTGTTATGGATAATATTATGGGGCACTATGACTGTTATGGATAATATTATGTGGCACTATGACTGTTATGGATAATATTATGGGGCACTATGACTGTTATGGATAATATTATGGGGCACTATGACTGTTATGGATAATATTATGGGGCACTATGACTGTTATTGATAATATTATGGGGCACTATGACTGTTATGGATAATATTATGGGGCACTATGACTGTTATGAATAATATTATGGGGCACTATGACTGTTATGGATAATATTATGGGGCACTATAACTGTTATGGATAATATTATGGGGCACTATGACTGTTATGGATAATATTATGGGACACTATGACTGTTATAGATAATATTATGGGACACTATGACTGTTATGAATAATATTATGGGACACTATGACTGTTATTGATAATATTATGGGGCACTATGACTGTTATGGATAATATTATGGGACACTATGACTGTTATGGATAATATTATGGGGCACTATGACTGTTATGGATAATATTATGGGGCACTATGACTGTTATGGATAATATTATGGGGCACTATGACTGTTATGGATAATATTATGGGGCACTATGACTGTTATGGATAATATTATGGGGCACTATTGTTACGCCGAGCGCTCCGGGTCCCCGCTCCTCCCCGGAGCGCTCGCTACACTCTCGTTACTGCAGCGCCCCGGTCAGATCCACTGACCGGGTGCGCTGCGATACCGCCTCCAGCCGGGATGCGATTCGCGATGCGGGTGGCGCCTGCTCGCGATGCGCACCCCGGCTCCCGTACCTGACTCGCTCTCCGTCGGTCCTGTCCCGGTGCGCGCGGCCCCGCTCCCTAGGGCGCGCGCGCGCCGGGTCTCTGCGATTTAAAGGGCCACTGCGCCGCTGATTGGCGCAGTGGTTCTAATTAGTGTGTTCACCTGTGCACTCCATATATATACCTCACTTCCCCTGCACTCCCTCGCCGGATCTTGTTGCCCTTGTGCCAGTGAAAGCGTTCCCTTGTGTGTTCCTAGCCTGTGTTCCAGACCTCCTGCCGTTGCCCCTGACTACGATCCTTGCTGCCTGCCCCGACCTTCTGCTACGTCCGACCTTGCTTCTGTCTACTCCCTTGTACCGCGCCTATCTTCAGCAGTCAGAGAGGTTGAGCCGTTGCTAGTGGATACGACCTGGTCACTACCGCCGCAGCAAGACCATCCCGCTTTGCGGCGGGCTCTGGTGAATACCAGTAGTGACTTAGAACCGATCCACTAGCACGGTCCACGCCAATCCCTCTCTGGCACAGAGGATCCACCTCCTGCCAGCCGGCATCGTGACAGTAGATCCGGCCATGGATCCCGCTGAAGTACCTCTGCCAGTTGTCGCTGACCTCACCACGGTGGTCGCCCAGCAGTCACAACAGATAGCGCAACAAGGCCACCAGCTGTCTCAACTGACCGTGATGCTACAGCAGCTACTACCACAGCTTCAACAATCATCTCCTCCGCCTGCTCCTGCACCTCCTCCGCAGCGAGTGGCCGCTTCCGGCCTACGACTATCCTTGCCGGATAAATTTGATGGGGACTCTAAGTTTTGCCGTGGCTTTCTTTCTCAATGTTCCCTGCACTTGGAGATGATGTCGGACCAGTTTCCTACTGAAAGGTCTAAGGTGGCTTTCGTAGTCAGCCTTCTGTCTGGAAAAGCTCTGTCATGGGCCACACCGCTCTGGGACCGCAATGACCCCGTCACTGCCTCTGTACACTCCTTCTTCTCGGAAATTCGTAGTGTTTTTGAGGAACCTACCCGAGCCTCCTCTGCTGAGACTGCCCTGCTGAACCTGGTCCAGGGTAATTCTTCCGTTGGCGAGTACGCCATACAATTCCGTACTCTTGCTTCTGAACTATCCTGGAATAATGAGGCCCTCTGCGCGACCTTTAAAAAAGGCCTATCCAGCAACATTAAAGATGTTCTGGCCGCACGAGAAATTCCTGCTAATCTACATGAACTCATTCATCTTGCCACTCGCATTGACATGCGTTTTTCCGAAAGGCGTCAGGAGCTCCGCCAGGATATGGACTTTGTTCGCACGAGGCGTTTTTTCTCCCCGGCTCCTCTCTCCTCTGGTCCTCTGCAATCCGTTCCTGTGCCTCCCGCCGTGGAGGCTATGCAAGTTGACCGGTCTCGCCTGACACCTCAAGAGAGGACACGACGCCGCATGGAGAATCTCTGCCTGTACTGTGCCGGTACCGAACACTTCCTGAAGGATTGTCCTATCCGTCCTCCCCGCCTGGAAAGACGCACGCAGACTCCGCACAAAAGTGAGACAGTCCTTGATGTCTACTCTGCTTCTCCACGTCTTACTGTGCCTGTGCGGATATCTGCATCTACCTTCTCCTTCTCTACTATGGCCTTCTTGGATTCCGGATCTGCAGGAAACTTTATTTTGGCCTCTCTCATCAACAGGTTCAACATCCCGGTAACCAGTCTCGCCAGGCCCCTCTACATCAATTGTGTTAACAATGAAAGATTGGACTGTACCATTCGTTACCGCACGGAGCCCCTTCTAATGTGCATCGGACCTCATCAAGAAAAAATTGAGTTCTTGGTCCTCCCCAATTGCACTTCCGAAATTCTCCTTGGACTACCGTGGCTCCAACGCCATTCCCCAACCCTGGATTGGTCCACGGGGGAGATCAAGAGCTGGGGTACCTCTTGTTTCAAGGACTGCCTTAAACCGGTTCCCAGTACTCCCTGCCGTGACCCTGTGGTTCCCCCCGTAACCGGTCTCCCTAAGGCCTATATGGACTTTGCTGATGTTTTTTGCAAAAAACAAGCTGAGACTCTACCTCCTCACAGGCCTTATGACTGTCCTATTGACCTCCTCCCGGGCACTACTCCACCCCGGGGCAGAATTTATCCTCTGTCCGCCCCAGAGACTCTTGCTATGTCTGAGTACATCCAGGAAAATTTAAAAAAGGGGTTTATCCGCAAATCCTCCTCTCCTGCCGGAGCTGGATTTTTCTTTGTGTCCAAAAAAGATGGCTCCCTACGTCCTTGCATTGACTACCGCGGTCTTAATAAAATCACGGTAAAGAACCGCTACCCTCTACCTCTTATCTCTGAACTCTTTGATCGCCTCCAAGGTGCCCACATCTTTACCAAACTGGACTTAAGAGGTGCTTATAATCTCATCCGCATCAGGGAGGGGGATGAATGGAAAACGGCATTTAACACTAGAGATGGACACTTTGAGTATCTGGTCATGCCCTTTGGCCTGTGCAACGCCCCTGCCGTCTTCCAAGACTTTGTTAATGAAATTTTTCGTGATCTCTTATATTCCTGTGTTGTTGTGTATCTGGACGATATTCTGATTTTTTCTGCCAACCTAGAAGAACACCGCCAGCATGTCCGCATGGTTCTTCAGAGACTTCGTGACAATCAACTTTATGCCAAAATGGAGAAATGTCTGTTTGAATGTCAATCTCTTCCTTTCCTAGGATACTTGGTCTCTGGCCAGGGACTACAAATGGATCCAGACAAACTCTCTGCCGTCTTAGATTGGCCACGCCCCTCCGGACTCCGTGCTATCCAACGTTTTTTGGGGTTCGCCAATTATTACAGACAATTTATTCCACATTTTTCCACCATTGTGGCTCCTATCGTGGCTTTAACCAAGAAGAATGCCAATCCTAAGTCCTGGTCTCCTCAAGCGGAAGACGCCTTTAAACGGCTCAAGTCGGCCTTTTCTTCTGCTCCCGTGCTCTCCAGACCTGACCCATCTAAACCCTTCCTATTGGAGGTTGATGCCTCCTCAGTAGGAGCTGGAGCGGTTCTTCTACAAAAAAATTCTTCCGGGCATGCTGTTACCTGTGGTTTTTTTTTCTAGGACCTTCTCTCCGGCGGAGAGGAACTACTCCATCGGGGATCGAGAGCTACTGGCCATTAAATTAGCACTTGAGGAATGGAGGCATCTGCTGGAGGGATCAAGATTTCCAGTTATTATTTACACCGATCACAAGAATCTCTCCTATCTCCAATCTGCCCAACGGCTGAATCCTCGCCAGGCCAGGTGGTCTCTGTTCTTTGCCCGGTTTAATTTTGAAATTCACTTTCGCCCTGCCGATAAGAACATCAGGGCCGATGCTCTCTCTCGTTCCTCGGATGCCTCGGAAGTAGAGCTCTCTCCGCAACACATCATTCCTCCTGACTGCCTGATCTCCTCTTCTCCAGCCTCCTTCAGGCAAACTCCTCCAGGGAAGACCTTCGTCTCTCCACGCCAACGCCTCGGAATCCTCAAATGGGGTCACTCCTCCCATCTCGCAGGCCATGCGGGCATAAAAAAATCCGTGCAACTCATCTCTCGTTTCTATTGGTGGCCGACTCTGGAGATGGATGTTGTTGATTTTGTGCGGGCCTGCACTGTCTGTGCCCGGGACAAGACTCCTCGCCAGAAGCCTGCTGGTCTCCTTCACCCTCTGCCTGTCCCCGAACAGCCTTGGTCTCTGATTGGTATGGACTTTATTACAGACTTACCCCCATCCCGTGGCAACACTGTTGTTTGGGTGGTCGTTGATCGATTTTCCAAGATGGCACATTTTATTCCTCTTCCTGGTCTTCCTTCAGCGCCTCAGTTGGCAAAACAATTTTTTGTACACATTTTTCGTCTTCACGGTTTGCCCACGCAGATCGTCTCGGATAGAGGCGTCCAATTCGTGTCTAAATTCTGGAGGGCTCTCTGTAAACAACTCAAGATTAAATTAAACTTTTCTTCTGCTTATCATCCTCAATCCAATGGGCAAGTAGAAAGAATTAACCAGGTCCTGGGTGATTATTTACGGCATTTTGTTTCCTCCCGCCAGGATGACTGGGCAGATCTTCTACCATGGGCCGAATTCTCGTATAACTTCAGAGTCTCTGAATCTTCTTCCAAATCCCCATTTTTCGTGGTGTACGGCCGTCACCCTCTTCCCCCCTCCCTACTCCCTTGCCCTCTGGTTTGCCCCCTGTGGATGAAATAACTCATGATCTTTCCACCATATGGAAAGAGACCCAAAATTCTCTCTTACAGGCTTCATCACGCATGAAGAAGTTTGCTGATAAGAAAAGAAGAGCTCCCCCCATTTTTTCTCCCGGAGACAAGGTATGGCTCTCCGCTAAATATGTCCGCTTCCGTGTTCCCAGCTACAAATTGGGACCACGCTATCTTGGTCCTTTCAAAGTTTTGTGCCAGATTAATCCTGTCTCTTACAAACTTCTTCTTCCTCCTTCTCTTCGTATTCCTAATGCCTTTCATGTCTCTCTTCTTAAACCACTCATCCTCAACCGTTTCTCTCCTAAACTTATTTCTCCCACTCCTGTCTCCGGTTCTTCGGACATCTTTCCAGTAAAGGAGATACTGGCCTCCAAAAAGGTCAGAGGGAAAACCTTTTTTCTGGTTGACTGGGAGGGCTGTGGTCCCGAAGAGAGATCCTGGGAACCTGAGGACAATATCCTAGATAAAAGTCTGGTCCTCAGGTTCTCAGGCTCAAAGAAGAGGGGGAGACCCAAGGGGGGGGGTACTGTTACGCCGAGCGCTCCGGGTCCCCGCTCCTCCCCGGAGCGCTCGCTACACTCTCGTTACTGCAGCGCCCCGGTCAGATCCACTGACCGGGTGCGCTGCGATACCGCCTACAGCCGGGATGCGATTCGCGATGCGGGTGGCGCCCGCTCGCGATGCGCACCCCGGCTCCCGTACCTGACTCGCTCTCCGTCGGTCCTGTCCCGGCGCGCGCGGCCCCGCTCCCTAGGGCGCGCGCGCGCCGGGTCTCTGCTATTTAAAGGGCCACTGCGCCGCTGATTGGCGCAGTGGTTCTAATTAGTGTGTTCACCTGTGCACTCCATATATATACCTCACTTCCCCTGCACTCCCTCGCCGGATCTTGTTGCCCTTGTGCCTAGTGAAAGCGTTCCCTTGTGTGTTCCTAGCCTGTGTTCCAGACCTCCTGCCGTTGCCCCTGACTACGATCCTTGCTGCCTGCCCCGACCTTCTGCTACGTCCGACCTTGCTTCTGTCTACTCCCTTGTACCGCGCCTATCTTCAGCAGTCAGAGAGGTTGAGCCGTTGCTAGTGGATACGACCTGGTCACTACCGCCGCAGCAAGACCATCCCCCTTTGCGGCGGGCTCTGGTGAATACCAGTAGTGACTTAGAACCGATCCACTAGCACGGTCCACGCCAATCCCTCTCTGGCACAGAGGATCCACCTCCTGCCAGCCGGCATCGTGACAACTATGACTGTTATGGATAATATTATGGGGCACTATGACTGTTATAGATAATATTATGGGGCACTATGACTGTTATGGATAATAATATGGGTCACTATGACTGTTATGGATAATATTATGGGACACTATGACTGTTATGGATAATATTATGGGGCACTATGACTGTTATGGATAATATTATGTGGCACTATGACTGTTATGGATAATATTATGGGGCACTATGACTGTTATGGATAGTATTATGGGGCACTATGACTGTTATGGATAGTATTATGGGGCACTATGACTGTTACAGATAATATTATGGGGCACTATGACTGTTATAGATAATATTATGGGGCACTATGACTGTTGTAGATAATATTATGGGGCACTATGACTGTTATGGATGATATTATGGGGCACTATGACTGTCATGGATAATATTATGGGGCACTATGACTGTTATGGATAATATTATGGGACACTATGACTGTTATGGATAATATTATGGGGCACTATGACTGTTATGGATAATATTATGGGACACTATGACTGTTATGGATAATATTATGGGGCACTATGACTGTTATGGATAATATTATGGGGCACTATGACTGTTATGGATAATATTATGGGGCACTATGACTGTTATGGATAATATTATGGGACACTATGACTGTTATGGATAATATTATGGGGCACTATGACTGTTATGGATAATATTATGGGGCACTATGACTGTTATGGATAATATTATGGGGCACTATGACTGTTATGGATAATATTATGGGGCACTATGACTGTTATGGATAATTTTATGGGACATTATGACTGTTGTGGATTATATTATGGGACACTATGACTGGTATGGATAATATTATGGGGCACTATGACTGTTATGGATAATATTATTGTCACGATGCCGGCTGGCAGGTAGTGGACCCTCTGTGCCAGAGAGGGATTGGCGTGGACCGTGCTAGTGGACCGGTTCTAAGCCACTACTGGTTTTCACCAGAGCCCGCCGCAAAGCGGGATGGTCTTGCTGCGGCGGTAGTGACCAGGTCGTATCCACTAGCAACGGCTCACCTCTCTGGCTGCTGAAGATAGGCGCGGTACAAGGGAGTAGGCAGAAGCAAGGTCGGACGTAGCAGAAGGTCGGGGCAGGCAGCAAGGATCGTAGTCAGGGGCAACGGCAGAAGGTCTGGAAACACAGGCAAGGAACACACAAGGAACGCTTTCACTGGCACTAAGGCAACAAGATCCGGCAAGGGAGTGCAAGGGAAGTGAGGTAATATAGGGAAGTGCACAGGTGAAAACCCTAATTGGAACCACTGCGCCAATCAGCGGCGCAGTGGCCCTTTAAATCGCAGAGACCCGGCGCGCGCGCGCCCTAGGGAGCGGGGCCGCGCGCGCCGGGACAGAACAGACGGGGAGCGAGTCAGGTAGGGGAGCCGGGGTGCGCATCGCGAGCGGGCGCTACCCGCATCGCGAATCGCATCCCGGCTGGCAGCAGGATCGCAGCGCCCCGGGTCAGAGGACGTGACCGGAGCGCTGCAGCGGAGGGAGTGAAGCGAGCGCTCCGGGGAGGAGCGGGGACCCGGAGCGCTCGGCGTAACAGTACCCCCCCCCTTGGGTCTCCCCCTCTTCTTGGAGCCTGAGAACCTGAGGAGCAGACTTTTGTCAAGGATGTTGTCCTCAGGTTCCCAGGATCTCTCTTCAGGACCACAACCCTCCCAGTCTACTAAAAAAAAATTTTTCCCTCTGACCTTTTTGGCAGCCAAAATTTCCTTGACCGAGAAGACGTCCGAGGAGCCGGAAACAGGAGTGGGAGGAACAGATTTGGGAGAAAAACGGTTGAGGATGAGTGGTTTGAGAAGAGAGACGTGAAAGGCATTAGGGATACGAAGAGAAGGAGGAAGAAGAAGTTTATAAGAGACAGGATTAATTTGACACAAAATTTTGAAAGGACCAAGATAGCGTGGTCCCAACTTGTAGCTAGGGACACGGAAGCGGACATATTTAGCGGAGAGCCATACCTTGTCTCCAGGGGAAAAAACGGGGGGAGCTCTTCTTTTCTTATCCGCGAACCTCTTCATGCGTGAAGAAGCCTGTAAGAGAGAATTTTGGGTCTCTCTCCATATAATGGAAAGGTCACGAGAAATTTCATCCACAGCGGGCAGACCAGAGGGCAAGGGGGTAGGGAGGGGGGGAAGAGGGTGACGGCCGTACACCACGAAAAATGGGGATTTGGAGGAAGATTCAGAGACCCTGAAGTTATACGAAAATTCGGCCCATGGAAGGAGATCTGCCCAGTCATCCTGGCGGGAGGAAACAAAATGTCGCAAATAATCACCCAGGATCTGGTTAATTCTTTCTACTTGTCCATTGGACTGGGGATGATATGCAGAGGAAAAATTTAATTTAATCTTGAGTTGTTTACAGAGAGCCCTCCAGAATTTAGACACGAATTGGACCCCTCTATCCGAGACAATCTGCGTAGGCAACCCGTGAAGACGAAAAATGTGTACAAAAAATTGTTTAGCCAACTGAGGCGCAGAAGGAAGACCAGGAAGAGGGATGAAATGTGGTCGGTGTAGATAATAACAGGAAATCTTGATCCCTCCAGCAGATGCCTCCATTCCTCAAGTGCTAATTTAATGGCTAGAAGCTCTCGATCCCCGATGGAGTAGTTCCTCTCCGCTGGAGAGAAGGTCCTAGAGAAAAAACCACAAGTGACAGCATGCCCGGAAGGATTTTTTTGTAGAAGAACAGCTCCAGCTCCTACTGAGGAGGCATCAACCTCCAATAGGAAGGGTTTGGAAGGGTCAGGTCTGGAGAGCACGGGAGCCGAAGAAAAGGCAGACTTGAGTCGTTTAAAGGAGTCTTCTGCTTGAGGAGGCCAGGACTTGGGATCAGCATTTTTCTTGGTTAAAGCCACGATAGGAGCCACAATGGTAGAAAAATGTGGAATAAATTGCCTGTAATAATTGGCGAACCCCAAAAAGCGTTGGATAGCACGGAGTCCGGAGGGGCGTGGCCAATTTAAGACGGCAGAGAGTTTGTCTGGATCCATCTGTAGTCCCTGGCCAGAGACCAAATATCCTAGAAAAGGAAGAGATTGGCATTCAAACAGACATTTCTCAATTTTGGCATAGAGTTGGTTGTCACGAAGTCTCTGAAGAACCATACGGACATGCTGGCGGTGTTCTTCTAGATTGGCAGAAAAAATTAGGATATCGTCCAGATATACCACAACACAGGAGTATAACAGATCACGAAAAATTTCATTGACAAAGTCTTGGAAGACGGCAGGGGCATTGCACAGTCCAAAGGGCATGACCAGATACTCAAAGTGTCCATCTCTGGTGTTAAATGCCGTTTTCCACTCGTCCCCCTCTCTGATGCGGATGAGGTTATAGGCGCCTCTTAAGTCCAATTTAGTGAAGATGTGGGCACCTTGGAGGCGATCAAAGAGTTCAGAGATGAGGGGTAAGGGGTAGCGGTTCTTAACCGTGATTTTATTAAGACCGCGGTAGTCAATGCAAGGACGTAGGGAGCCATCTTTTTTGGACACAAAGAAAAATCCGGCTCCGGCAGGAGAGGAGGATTTACGGATAAAGCCCTTTTTTAGATTCTCCTGGACGTATTCGGACATGGCAAGAGTCTCTGGGGCAGAGAGAGGATAAATTCTGCCCCGGGGTGGAGTAGTACCCGGGAGGAGGTCGATAGGGCAATCATAAGGCCTGTGAGGAGGTAGAGTCTCAGCTTGTTTTTTGCAGAAAACATCCGCGAAGTCCATATAGGCCTTAGGGAGACCGGTTACTGGAGGAACCACAGAGTTACGGCAAGGGTTACTGGGAACCGGTTTTAGACAGTTCTTGGAACAAGAGGACCCCCAACTCTTGATCTCCCCAGTGGACCAATCCAGGGTTGGGGAATGAAGTTGAAGCCAGGGAAGTCCAAGGAGAATCTCCGAGGTGCAATTGGGGAGGACCAAAAGTTCAATCCTCTCATGATGAGATCCGATGCTCATAAGAAGGGGCTCCGTGCGGAAACGTATGGTACAGTCCAATCTTTCATTATTTACACAATTGATGTAGAGGGGTCTGGCGAGACTGGTCACTGGGATGTTGAACCTGTTGACGAGAGAGGCCAAAATAAAATTTCCTGCAGATCCAGAGTCCAAGAAGGCCACTGTAGAGAAGGAGAAGGCAGAGGCAGACATCCGCACAGGCACAGTAAGACGTGGAGAAGCAGAGTAGACATCAAGGACTGTCTCACCTTTGTGCGGAGTCAGCGTACGTCTTTCCAGGCGGGGAGGACGGATAGGACAATCCCTCAGGAAGTGTTCGGTACTAGCACAGTACAGGCAGAGGTTCTCCATACGGCGTCGTGTCCTCTCTTGAGGTGTCAGGCGAGACCGGTCGACCTGCATAGCCTCCACGGCGGGAGGCACAGGAACAGATTGCAGGGGACCAGAGGAGAGAGGAGCCGAGGAGACGAAACGCCTCGTGCGAACAGAGTCCATATCTTGGCGGAGTTCCTGACGCCTTTCAGAAAAACGCATGTCAATGCGAGTGGCTAGGTGAATAAGTTCATGTAGATTAGCAGGAATTTCTCGTGCGGCCAGAACATCTTTAATGTTGCTGGATAGGCCTTTTTTGAAGGTCGCGCAGAGGGCCTCATTATTCCAGGACAATTCTGAAGCAAGTGTACGGAATTGTACGGCATACTCGCCAACGGAAGAATTACCCTGGACCAGGTTCAACAGGGCAGTCTCAGCAGAAGAGGCTCGGGCAGGTTCCTCAAAGACACTTCGGATTTCCGAGAAGAAGGAGTGTACAGAGGCAGTGACGGGGTCATTGCGGTCCCAGAGCGGTGTGGCCCATGACAGGGCTTTTCCGGACAGAAGACTGACTACGAAAGCCACCTTAGACCTTTCAGTGGGAAACAGGTCCGACATCATCTCCAGATGCAGGGAACATTGGGAAAGAAAGCCACGGCAAAACTTAGAGTCCCCATCAAATTTATCCGGCAAGGATAAGCGTATCCCAGGAGCGGCCACTCGCTGCGGAGGAGGTGCAGGAGCTGGCGGAGGAGATGACTGCTGAAGCTGTGGTAGCAACTGTTGTAGCATAACGGTCAGTTGAGACAGCTGTTGGCCTTGTTGCGCTATCTGTTGTGACTGCTGGGCGACCACCGTGGTGAGGTCAGCGACAACTGGCAGAGGAACTTCAGCGGGATCCATGGCCGGATCTACTGTCACGATGCCGGCTGGCAGGTAGTGGACCCTCTGTGCCAGAGAGGGATTGGCGTGGACCGTGCTAGTGGACCGGTTCTAAGCCACTACTGGTTTTCACCAGAGCCCGCCGCAAAGCGGGATGGTCTTGCTGCGGCGGTAGTGACCAGGTCGTATCCACTAGCAACGGCTCACCTCTCTGGCTGCTGAAGATAGGCGCGGTACAAGGGAGTAGGCAGAAGCAAGGTCGGACGTAGCAGAAGGTCGGGGCAGGCAGCAAGGATCGTAGTCAGGGGCAACGGCAGAAGGTCTGGAAACACAGGCAAGGAACACACAAGGAACGCTTTCACTGGCACTAAGGCAACAAGATCCGGCAAGGGAGTGCAAGGGAAGTGAGGTAATATAGGGAAGTGCACAGGTGAAAACCCTAATTGGAACCACTGCGCCAATCAGCGGCGCAGTGGCCCTTTAAATCGCAGAGACCCGGCGCGCGCGCGCCCTAGGGAGCGGGGCCGCGCGCGCCGGGACAGAACAGACGGGGAGCGAGTCAGGTAGGGGAGCCGGGGTGCGCATCGCGAGCGGGCGCTACCCGCATCGCGAATCGCATCCCGGCTGGCAGCAGGATCGCAGCGCCCCGGGTCAGAGGACGTGACCGGAGCGCTGCAGCGGAGGGAGTGAAGCGAGCGCTCCGGGGAGGAGCGGGGACCCGGAGCGCTCGGCGTAACAATTATGGGGCACTATGATTGTTATGGATAGTATTATGGGGCACTATGACTGTTATGGATAATATTATGGGGCACTATGACTGTTATGGATAATATTATGGGACATTATGACTGTTATGGATAATATTATGGGACATTATGACTGTTATGGATAATATTATGGGGCACTATGACTGTTATGGATAATATTATGGGGCACTATGACTGTTATGGATAATATTATGGGGCACTATGACTGTTATGGATAATATTATGGGGCACTATGACTGTTATGGATAATATTATGGGACACTATGACTGTTATGGATAATATTATGGGACATTATGACTGTTATGGATAATATTATCAACATTATGACTGTTATGGATAATATTATGGGGCACTATGACTGTTATGGATAGTATTATGGGGCACTATGACTGTTATGGATAATATTATGGGGCACTATGACTGTTATGTATAATATTATGGGGCACTATGACTGTTATGGATAATATTATGGGACACTATGACTGTTATGGATAATATTATGGGGCACTATGACTGTTATAGATAATATTATGGGGCACTATGACTGTTATAGATAATATTATGGGGCACTATAACTGTTATGGATAATATTATGGGGCACTATGACTGTTACAGATATTATTATGGGGCACTATGACTGTTATGGATAATATTATGGGACACTATGACTGTTATGGATAGTATTATGGGGCACTATGACTGTTATGGATAATATTATGGGGCACTATGACTGTTATGTATAATATTATGGGGCACTATGACTGTTATGGATAATATTATGGGGCACTATGACTGTTATGGATAATATTATGGGGCACTATGACTGTTATAGATAATATTATGGGGCACTATGACTGTTATAGATAATATTATGGGGCACTATAACTGTTATGGATAATATTATGGGGCACTATGACTGTTATAGATATTATTATGGGGCACTATGACTGTTATGGATAATATTATGGGGCACTATGACTGTTATGGATAATATTATGGGGCACTATGACTGTTATAGATAATATTATGGGACACTATGACTGTTATAGATAATATTATGGGGAACTATAACTGTTATGGATAATATTATGGGGCACTATGACTGTTATGGATAATATTATGGGGCACTATAACTGTTATGGATAATATTATGGGGCACTATAACTGTTATGGATAATATTATGGGGCACTATGACTTTTATAGATAATATGGGGCACTATGACTGTTATGGATAATATTATGGGGCACTATGACTGTTATGGATAATATTATGGGGCACTATGACTGTTATGGATAATATTATGGGGCACTATAACTGTTATGGATAATATTATGGGGCACTATGACTTTTATAGATAATATGGGACACTATGACTGTTGTGGATAATATTATGGGGCACTATGACTGTTAAGGATAATATTATGGGGCACTATGACTGTTATGGATAATATTATGGGACATTATGACTGTTATGGATAATATTATGGGACACTATGACTGTTATGGATAATATTATGGGGCACTATGACTGTTATAGATAATATTATGGGACACTATGACTGTTATGGATAATATTATGGGGCACTAAGACTGTTATAGATAATATTATGGGGCACAATGACTGTTATGGATAATATTATGGGTCACTATGACTGTTATGGATAATATTATGGGGCACTATGACTCTTATGGATAATATTATGGGACACTATGACTGTTATGGATAATATTATGGGACACTATGACTGTTATGGATAGTATTATGGGGCACTATGACTGTTATGGATAAAATTATGGGGCACTATGACTGTTATAGATAATATTATGGGACACTATGACTGTTATAGATAATATTATGGGACACTATAACTGTTATAGATAATATTATGGGGCACTCTAACTGTTATGGATAATATTATGGGGCACTATGACTGTTATGGATAATATTATGGGGCACTATAACTGTTATGGATAATATTATGGGGCACTATAACTGTTATGGATAATATTATGGGGCACTATGACTTTTATAGATAATATGGGGCACTATGACTGTTATGGATAATATTATGGGGCACTATGACTGTTATGGATAATATTATGGGGCACTATAACTGTTATGGATAATATTATGGGGCACTATGACTTTTATAGATAATATGGGACACTATGACTGTTGTGGATAATATTATGGGGCACTATGATTGTTATGGATAATATTATGGGGCACTATGACTGTTATGGATAATATTATGGGACATTATGACTGTTATTGATAATATTATGGGACACTATGACTGTTATGGATAATATTATGGGGCACTAAGACTGTTATAGATAATATTATGGGGCACAATGACTGTTATGGATAATATTATGGGGCACTATGACTGTTATGGATAATATTATGGGACACTATGACTGTTATGGATAATATTATGGGGCACTAAGACTGTTATAGATAATATTATGGGGCACAATGACTGTTATGGATAATATTATGGGGCACTATGACTGTTATGGATAATATTATGGGGCACTATGACTGTTATGGATAATATTATGGGACACTATGACTGTTATGGATAATATTATGGGACACTATGACTGTTATGGATAGTATTATGGGGCACTATGACTGTTATGAATAAAATTATGGGGCACTATGACTGTTATAGATAATATTATGGGACACTATGACTGTTATAGATAATATTATGGGACACTATAACTGTTATAGATAATATTATGGGGCACTCTAACTGTTATGGATAATATTATGGGGCACTATGACTGTTATGGATAATATTATGGGGCACTATAACTGTTATGGATAATATTATGGGGCACTATAACTGTTATGGATAATATTATGGGGCACTATGACTTTTATAGATAATATGGGGCACTATGACTGTTATGGATAATATTATGGGGCACTATGACTGTTATAGATAATATTATGGGGCACTATGACTGTTATGGATAATATTATGGGGCACTATAACTGTTATGGATAATATTATGGGGCACTATGACTTTTATAGATAATATGGGACACTATGACTGTTGTGGATAATATTATGGGGCACTATGATTGTTATGGATAATATTATGGGGCACTATGACTGTTATGGATAATATTATGGGACATTATGACTGTTATTGATAATATTATGGGACACTATGACTGTTATGGATAATATTATGGGGCACTAAGACTGTTATAGATAATATTATGGGGCACAATGACTGTTATGGATAATATTATGGGGCACTATGACTGTTATGGATAATATTATGGGGCACTATGACTGTTATGGATAATATTATGGGACACTATGGCTGTTATGGATAATATTATGGGGCACTATGACTGTTATGGATAATATTATGGGACACTATGACTGTTATGGATAATATTATGGGACACTATGACTGTTATGGATAATATTATGGGACACTATGGCTGTTATGGATAATATTATGGGGCACTATGACTGTTATGGAGAATATTATGGGGCACTATGACTGTTATAGATAATATTATGGGACACTATGACTGTTATAGATAATATTATGGGACACTATAACTGTTATGGATAATATTATGGGGCACTATGACTGTTATAGATAATATTATGGGGCACTATGACTGTTATAGATAATATTATGGGGCACTATGACTGTTATGGATAATATTATGGGGCACTATGACTGTTATAGATAATATTATGTGGCACTATGACTGTTATGGATAATATTATGGGACACTATGACTGTTATGGATAATATTATGGGGCACTAAGACTGTTATAGATAATATTATGGGGCACAATGACTGTTATGGATAATATTATGGGGCACTATGACTGTTATGGATAATATTATGGGGCACTATGACTGTTATGGATAATATTATGGGACACTATGGCTGTTATGGATAATATTATGGGGCACTATGACTGTTATGGATAATATTATGGGACACTATGACTGTTATGGATAATATTATGGGACACTATGACTGTTATGGATAATATTATGGGACACTATGGCTGTTATGGATAATATTATGGGGCACTATGACTGTTATGGAGAATATTATGGGGCACTATGACTGTTATAGATAATATTATGGGACACTATGACTGTTATAGATAATATTATGGGACACTATAACTGTTATGGATAATATTATGGGGCACTATGACTGTTATAGATAATATTATGGGGCACTATGACTGTTATAGATAATATTATGGGGCACTATGACTGTTATGGATAATATTATGGGGCACTATGACTGTTATAGATAATATTATGTGGCACTATGACTGTTATGGATAATATTATGGGGCACTATGACTGTTATGGAAAATATTATGGGGCACTATGACTGTTATAGATAATATTATGGGGCACTATGACTGTTATGGATAATATTATGGGGCACTATGACTGTTATGGATAATATTATGGGGCACTATGACTGTTATGGATAAAATTATGGGGCACTATGACTGTTATGGATAATATTATGGGGCACTATGACTGTTATAGATAATATTATGGGACACTATAACTGTTATAGATAATATTATGGGGCACTCTAACTGTTATGGATAATATTATGGGGCACTATGACTGTTATGGATAATATTATGGGGCACTATAACTGTTATGGATAATATTATGGGGCACTATAACTGTTATGGATAATATTATGGGGCACTATGACTTTTATAGATAATATGGGGCACTATGACTGTTATGGATAATATTATGGGGCACTATGACTGTTATGGATAATATTATGGGGCACTATAACTGTTATGGATAATATTATGGGGCACTATGACTTTTATAGATAATATGGGACACTATGACTGTTGTGGATAATATTATGGGGCACTATGATTGTTATGGATAATATTATGGGGCACTATGACTGTTATGGATAATATTATGGGACATTATGACTGTTATTGATAATATTATGGGACACTATGACTGTTATGGATAATATTATGGGGCACTAAGACTGTTATAGATAATATTATGGGGCACAATGACTGTTATGGATAATATTATGGGGCACTATGACTGTTATGGATAATATTATGGGACACTATGACTGTTATGGATAATATTATGGGGCACTAAGACTGTTATAGATAATATTATGGGGCACAATGACTGTTATGGATAATATTATGGGGCACTATGACTGTTATGGATAATATTATGGGGCACTATGACTGTTATGGATAATATTATGGGACACTATGACTGTTATGGATAATATTATGGGACACTATGACTGTTATGGATAGTATTATGGGGCACTATGACTGTTATGAATAAAATTATGGGGCACTATGACTGTTATAGATAATATTATGGGACACTATGACTGTTATAGATAATATTATGGGACACTATAACTGTTATAGATAATATTATGGGGCACTCTAACTGTTATGGATAATATTATGGGGCACTATGACTGTTATGGATAATATTATGGGGCACTATAACTGTTATGGATAATATTATGGGGCACTATAACTGTTATGGATAATATTATGGGGCACTATGACTTTTATAGATAATATGGGGCACTATGACTGTTATGGATAATATTATGGGGCACTATGACTGTTATAGATAATATTATGGGGCACTATGACTGTTATGGATAATATTATGGGGCACTATAACTGTTATGGATAATATTATGGGGCACTATGACTTTTATAGATAATATGGGACACTATGACTGTTGTGGATAATATTATGGGGCACTATGATTGTTATGGATAATATTATGGGGCACTATGACTGTTATGGATAATATTATGGGACATTATGACTGTTATTGATAATATTATGGGACACTATGACTGTTATGGATAATATTATGGGGCACTAAGACTGTTATAGATAATATTATGGGGCACAATGACTGTTATGGATAATATTATGGGGCACTATGACTGTTATGGATAATATTATGGGGCACTATGACTGTTATGGATAATATTATGGGACACTATGGCTGTTATGGATAATATTATGGGGCACTATGACTGTTATGGATAATATTATGGGACACTATGACTGTTATGGATAATATTATGGGACACTATGACTGTTATGGATAATATTATGGGACACTATGGCTGTTATGGATAATATTATGGGGCACTATGACTGTTATGGAGAATATTATGGGGCACTATGACTGTTATAGATAATATTATGGGACACTATGACTGTTATAGATAATATTATGGGACACTATAACTGTTATGGATAATATTATGGGGCACTATGACTGTTATAGATAATATTATGGGGCACTATGACTGTTATAGATAATATTATGGGGCACTATGACTGTTATGGATAATATTATGGGGCACTATGACTGTTATAGATAATATTATGTGGCACTATGACTGTTATGGATAATATTATGGGGCACTATGACTGTTATGGAAAATATTATGGGGCACTATGACTGTTATAGATAATATTATGGGGCACTATGACTGTTATGGATAATATTATGGGGCACTATGACTGTTATGGATAATATTATGGGGCACTATGACTGTTATGGATAATATTATGGGGCACTATGACTGTTATGGATACTATTATAGGGCACTATGACTGTTATGGATAATATTATGGGGCACTATGACTGTTATGGATAATATTATGGGACACTATGACTGTTATGGATAATATCATGGGGCACTATGACTGTTATAGATAATATTATGGGGCACTATGACTGTTATAGATAATATTATGGGGCACTATCACTTTTATAGATAATATGGGGCACTATGACTGTTATGGATAATATTATGGGGCACTATGACTGTTATGGATAATATTATGGGGCACTATGACTGTTATGGATAATATTATGGGGCATTATGACTGTTATGGATAATATTATGGGGCACTATGACTGTTATGGATAATATTATGGGGCACTATGACTGTTATGGATAATATTATGGGGCACTATGACTGTTATGGATAATATTATGGGGCACTATGACTGTTATGGATAATATTATGGGGCATTATGACTGTTATTATAGTATTATGGGACACTATGACTGTTATTATAGTATTATGGGACATTATTACTGTTATTATAGTATTATGGGGCACTATGACTGTTATTATAATATTATGGGGCACTATGACTGTTATTATAGTATTATGGGACATTATGACTGTTATTATAGTATTATGGGGCACTATGACTGTTATTATAGTATTATGGGACATTATGACTGTTATTATAGTATTATGGGACATTATTACTGTTATTATAGTATTATGGGGCACTATGACTGTTATTATAATATTATGGGGCACTATGACTGTTATGGATAATATTATGGGGCACTATGACTGTTATGGATAATATTATGGGGCACTATGACTGTTATGGATAATATTATGGGACACTATGACTGTTATGGATAATATTATGGGGCACTATGACTGTTATGGATAATATTATGGGGCACTATGACTGTTATGGATAATATTATGGGGCACTATGACTGTTATGGATAATATTATGGGGCACTATGACTGTTATGGATAATATTATGGGGCACTATGACTGTTATGGATACTATTATAGGGCACTATGACTGTTATGGATAATATTATGGGGCACTATGACTATTATAGATAATATTATGGGGCACTATGACTGTTATAGATAATATTATGGGGCACTATCACTTTTATAGATAATATGGGGCACTATGACTGTTATGGATAATATTATGGGGCACTATGACTGTTATGGATAATATTATGGGGCACTATGACTGTTATGGATAATATTATGGGGCATTATGACTGTTATGGATAATATTATGGGGCACTATGACTGTTATGGATAATATTATGGGGCACTATGACTGTTATGGATAATATTATGGGGCACTATGACTGTTATGGATAATATTATGGGGCACTATGACTGTTATGGATAATATTATGGGGCACTATGACTGTTATGGATAATATTATGGGGCATTATGACTGTTATTATAGTTTTATGGGACACTATGACTGTTATTATAGTATTATGGGACATTATTACTGTTATTATAGTATTATGGGGCACTATGACTGTTATTATAGTATTATGGGACATTATGACTGTTATTATAGTATTATGGGGCACTATGACTGTTATTATAGTATTATGGGACATTATGACTGTTATTATAGTATTATGGGACATTATTACTGTTATTATAGTATTATGGGGCACTATGACTGTTATTATAATATTATGGGGCACTATGACTGTTATGGATAATATTATGGGGCACTATGACTGTTATGGATAATATTATGGGGCACTATGACTGTTATGGATAATATTATGGGACACTATGACTGTTATGAATAATATTATGGGGCACTATGACTGTTATGGATAATATTTTGGGGCACTATGACTGTTATTATAGTATTATGGGACATTATTACTGTTATTGTAATATTATGGGGCACTATGACTGTTATAGATAATATTATGGGGCACTATGACTGTTATGGATAATATTTTGGGGCACTATGACTGTTATTATAGTATTATGGGGCACTGGGACTTACAATTTTAATGAGATAGTGGCGCCCTAGTTAGGAAACAATGATTTATAGTATAACCTGGGGACACGTCATGAAGCCTTATCCTTTTTTCGGACATGTATATAGGTTACAGCTCACAATTCTGTGGTTGCTCTCACCGGTTGTTTGATTGGCGCGGTGGAATAGAGGTCGTACATGCTTGATGACCGTCCTTTGATATTAATAAATCTCTCCGGCAATTCTTTCTTTCTTATATAGAGCAGCACAGGCTTTTATTAGAGACAAATGTAGAGGTTCTTGTGTATTTCTTATGCTCACCTGTTTTAGCAGGCATAAGTTGACAGCCATTCTTTTTCAGAACGGAAATTATTTTCTCAGGTTGCCTACATTTCCCATGAATCCTCTGGCTTTACAGAGAGAGGGGGTGGAGTCTCATCAGTGCAATTCACCTAAGGAGATCAACCTAATCACCTGACCAGACTCCAGCAACCAGAAGCCTAAACTGCTGAGACGTATGAGTGGGTTGGGGTCACACAACTATATGTGAAGTTTTGATGCATTTTCTTATTTCATGTGTGTTTTTTAGAGAAGAAATTTAACCTGTAATCACAACTGAGATGTTTTATAAAGATTTGAAGTCTTTAGACTGTTTCCACATGTTACATCCTCGCTGCATTTTTAGATGTTTATTTGGTCGTGTTTTTTACTTCGTTTTTTTAGAAATTGCTGTAAAATGTACACGTTTTTGAAAATTGCGCAATTGCAGTAAATAGCATTATTTTTGCTGCATTTCATAAAAATAACAACAAAAATCCAACATTTGAACACAGCCTCAGGGAAGTTGTATAACTACTATATATGCTGATCCCATAGAGATAGCAGCAGTATACAGATAGAGCTGAAGGGGAGGTGTATAACTACTATATAGCCTGATCCCATAGAGATAACAGCAGTATACAGATAGAGCTGGAGGGGAGGGGTATAACTACTATATATGCTGATCCCATAGAGATAGCAGCAGTATACAGATAGAGCTGAAGGGGAGGTGTATAACTACTATATAGCCTGATCCCATAGAGATAACAGCAGTATACAGATAGAGCTGGAGGGGAGGGGTATAACTACTATATATGCTGATCCCATAGAGATAGCAGCAGTATACAGATAGAGCTGAAGGGGAGGTGTATAACTACTATGTAGCCTGATCCCATAGAGATAACAGCAGTATACAGATAGAGCTGAAGGGGAGGTGTATAAATACTATATATCCTGATCTCATAGAGATAGCAGCAGTATACAGATAGAGCTGAAGGGGAGGTGTATAACTACTATATAGCCTGATCCCATAGAGATAACAGCAGTATACAGATAGAGCTGAAGGGGAGGTGTATAAATACTATATATCCTGATCTCATAGAGATAGCAGCAGTATACAGATAGAGCTGGAGGGGAGGTGTATAACCACTATATATCCTGATCTCATAGAGATAGCAGCAATATACAGATAGAGCTGAAGGGGCGTTATATAACTGCATTAAATCTTGATCCAATTGAAATAGCAGCAGTATACAGATAGAGCTGGAGGGGAGGTGTATTACTACTATGCATCCTGATCCCATAGAGATAGCAGCAGCAGTATACAGATAGGGCTGAGAAGGAGGTGTTTTATGTCTGTATATCCTAATCCCATAGAGATAGCAGCAGTATACAGATAGAGCTGGAAGGGAGGTATGTAACTATTATATATCCTGATCCCACAGAGCTAACAGCAGCAGTATACAGAAGGGAGGTGTATAACTACTATACATCCTGTCCCATAGAGATAGAAGCAGCAGTATACTGATAGAGCGGGAAGAGAAATATATAACTACTAAACATCATGATCCCATAGAGATAGCAGCAGCAGTATACAGATAGAGCTTGAGAGGAGGTGTATTACTTCTGTATATCCTGATTCCATAAAGATAGCAACAGCAGTATAGAGATAGTTCTGGAGGGAAGGTGTATAATTACTATATATATATATATACTGGTCCCATAGAGATAGCAGCAATATACAGATAGAGCTGAAGGGGAGGTGTATAACTACTATACATCCATATCCCATAAAGATAGCAGCAGCAGTATACAGATAAAGCTGTGAGGGTAGGTGTATAACTACTATTTTTCCTGATCCTATAGAGATAGAGAGCAGTAGCAGTATACAGATAGAGCTTGGAGCGGTCTGGGAGCAACCAGGAGGGATCTAATAGGTGGTGATCTTATCCTACAGTTCACAGGTGGTCAGCTGACCCAGGACTAATCACTTCTTCTGACACATTACACACTGTGATTTTGTGTGGGTCAGACTGGTGATCACATGAGCCATTTACAGTTATGAAACGCATGGATGCAGCTGTGCTGGAATAAAACACTTAGTGATGTGAGTGTGCATGATATGGGCATTGTCATCAAACATTCTCCTGTTCCTACCGCTTTCCAATATTATATCAGAATATCAATCTATCTATCTATCTATCTATCTATCTATCTATCTATCTATCTATCTATCTATATATATATATATATATATATATATATATATCTTTTATGCATCCTAAAATGCAATGTGCTTTAGCAGCTGCTGCCTGGTGTTGAGCGCCTCACATTACCATGAACCAGTTCTCCTAAGCCCTCCATGTGGCATGTTTCCATAGATTACATCAGTTTAAAGGGGTACTCCGCCCCTTGACGTCTTAAAGGATAGGGGATAAGATGTCTGATCGCGGGGGTCCCGACGCTGGGAACTGCCGCGATCTCTCCTGCAGCACCCTCTGTCATCAGGTGCACGGAGCGAACTTCGCTCCGTGCACCTGATGACAGAGGGTGCTGCAGGAGAGATTGCGGGGGTTTCCCGGCGGCGGGACCCCCGCGATCAGACATCTTATCCCCTATCCTTTAAGATGTCTAGGGGCGAAGTACCCCATTAATGTCTGTGACGTGTAGACACTCCTCCCCTCCTTCTGACAGGTTTCACCACTCACGACGCCAGCACAACGCATTTCAGGTCCCCATCTTTGCTGACAACACTTACAAGAGAAATAGTAAACTAATTTATTAATCATTTGCTATGTACAAGTTTATTGGAGAAATATTTGTATGAAACAATTAAAAATAACATTTTCTTTTTACAAACAGTTACGGCAGTGACAGGACAAGGAACCCAGGGTCAGGTCTGTCGCGTTTCTTGGACATGCTTCTTCTTCTTCAGTGGGTGGACTGGATGTCTTGTCTAATCACCCCCAATATGGCTGCAGTGTGACGGCTAAAACAATACAGGGTGAGCAGAACAATAATAAGCACTGCGTGTGCAGAAAGTCAACCAGGGCCTGGAATATCCATTTAAGAATTTACCGGATAGACACTGGAAAGAGAGTATAGAAAACCGATGGATCTACAGCTACTACATGTCCCAGGATGACCCTCTATTCTTATACAAGCACATGTCCATATACGTATTATCACATTTATAGGGTATGTCCACTCCTGAACATTCTATAAATAATCTACAAAGAAAGTTGTATCACTTTGTAAAAACATCACATTCCTTATACTCTATTATACTCCAGACCCGCACTCACTATTCTGCTGGTGAGATCACTGTGTACATACATTACATTACTTATCCTGTACTGATCCTGAGTTATATCCTGTATTATACTCCAGACCTGCACTCACTATTCTGCTGGTGAGGTCACTGTGTACATACATTACATTACTTATCCTGTACTGATCCTGAGTTATATCCTGTATTATACTCCAGAGCTGTACTCACTATTCTGCTGGTGAGGTCACCGTGTACATACATTACATTACTTATCCTGTACTGATCCTGAGTTATATCCTGTATTATACTGCAGAGCTGCACTCACTATTCTGCTGGTGAGATCACTGTGTGCATACATTACATTACTTATCCTGTACTGATCCTGAGTTATATCCTGTATTATACTCCAGAGCTGCACTCACTATTCTGCTCGTGAGGTCACTGTGTACATACATTACATTACTTATCCTGTACTGATCCTGAGTTATATCCTGTATTATACTCCAGAGCTGTACTCACTATTCTGCTGGTGGGGTCACTGTGTACATACATTAGATTACTTATCCTGTACTGACCCTGAGTTATATCCTGTATTAAACTTCAGAACTGTACTCACTATTCTGCTGGTGAGGTCACTGGGTACATACATTACATTACTTATCCTGTACTGATCCTGAGTTATATCCTGTATTATACAGAGCAGTACTCTCTATTCTGCTGGTGAGGTCACTGTGTACATACATTACATTACTTATCCTGTACTGATCCTGAGTTATATCCTGTATTATACTCCAGAGCTGTACTCACTATTCTGCTGGTGAGGTCACTGTGTACATACATTACATTACTTATCCTGTACTGATCCCGAGTTATATCCTGTATTATACTCCAGAGCTGTACTCACTATTCTGCAGGTGAGGTCACTGTGTACAAACATTACATTACTTATCCTGTACTGATCCTGAGTTATATCCTGTATTATACTCCAGAGCTGTACTCACTATTCTGCTGGTGAGGTCACTGTGTTCATACATTACATTACTTATCCTGTACTGATCCTGAGTTATATCCTGTATTATACTCCAGAGCTGTACTCACTATTCTGCTGGTGAGATCACTGTGTACATACATTACATTACTTATCCTGTACTGATCCTGAGTTATATCCTGTATTATACTCCAGAGCTGTACTCACTATTCTGCTGGTGGGGTCATTGGGGGACATGTATCATTATTTGTGTATGGTAGAAGCAGTTTACCCCTTTTGCCGAATTCTAAATGATGTGCAGATGCGCTAAATGTATCAATCAAGCGCAAAGAGTTTAATAAATTGTTGGAAAATATAGTAATCTCCTCAATCCACTGTGAAAAATGAAAATCGATGATTTTGAGCATTTTGCTACGCGCAGTCCAAGATTTATACTTGCCACAAAAATATGGTCATTGCGCAAGATTTCTGCGGGTAAATGAAATGTACGCAGTTAATTAATTTGTGTGTACTAAATATGTCACTCCAAGGTACACCGAAACCTACACATCTGGAGGAAATGCTCCACCAGAATGTACACAAAAAAAACAGCTTGCGCAAAATTTGGTGCATAAATTTAAACACAAAACAAGGTTAAAATCTTTGATACATGTCCCCCACTGTGTATAGTGAGTACAGCTCTGGGGTATAATACAGGATATAACTCAGGATCAGTACAGGATAAGTAATATAATGTATGTACACAGTGACCTCACCAGCAGAATAGTGAGTGCAGCTCTGGAGTATAATACAGGATATAACTCAGGATCAGTACAGGATAAGTAATGTAATGTATGTACACAGTGACCTCACCAGCAGAATAGTGAGTACAGCTCTGGGGTATAATACAGGATATAACTCAGGATCAGTACAGGATAAGTAATGTAATGTATGTACACAGTGACCTCACCAGCAGAATAGCGAGTACAGCTCTGGGGTATAATACAGGATATAACTCAGGATCAGTACAGGATAAGTAATGTAATGTATGTACACAGTGACCCCACCAGCAGAATAGTGAGTACAGCTCTGCGGTATAATACAGGATATAAATCGAGATTTTCCTAGCTTGTGACGGAAAATATTAGTTATATGAAGACAGGAGACTCGTATCTTGCATTAATCTTTCTTTATTAATGCCCATAGCAGAAAAAAATCAAACTTTCAGTTTAATGAATTCAAAGAAAAACTTTTCTCAACTACAACTCCCAGCAGCCCCTTTGAGGTCCCTGTAGCCAATCATAGCCCAGGTGGCTCCTATAAAGGGGGCTGCTGTACCATAACTCCTCCTCTTTCTTGACACAACGTCATAGCCAACTCAGTATAACCGAACACCGACACCATCACGACTCCACACCACCTTGATGGACTTCCAGAACCAGAACGCCATGGCGTGACCAGACACAGGACCGCCGTCTTCCGGGTAACAGAACTGAAGAAAAATGTCCCAACGGGGACAACAGGAACATCTCAGCAGGCGTCACATGGGCACCGGCGATCGTCAGTAACCTGAAATTAGAGGAGAAAAGAACACCATAATAGGGTTGGGTTGGAAGGGAAGATACTCGCCTCCTGTCTTCATATAACTAATATTTTCCGTCACAAGCTAGGAAAATCTCTATATATATATCAGACAGGAGGCTCGTATCTTACAAGTTTAAAGCTATAACAATAAACACGGCACCGACCTGTCAAAAGGAATAGTCAAATTAAACCCACCGTAGACAGGACCGACATGGAGACATGAGATTCCGGTCTGAAATAAAATTGGCGAAAAGTCGTCTCTGACGACCAGTCCGCAGCTAAATGCAGATCTGAGAGAGAACCCCCAGAAGCAACTACCTTAGTGGCCATAGCACCCCTGGAAGAGTGTGCGCCGAAAAGGGAGACATCTATCCCCGCCATGTCCATGGCAGACCGAACCCACCGGGCTAAAGTAGCTGATGACACTGGTAGGTGTGGTCGGACATAGGAAATGAGGAGCTGAGAGGAATCTGGTGACCGTAAGCTCGTCGTCTTTGCTTCATATACCTGAAGGCAGCGAACAACACAGAGACGAGGATGATCTGGGAAAAAAGGATAAAAGACCGAGTGAATCCCGGTTTTGGTCCTACGAACGACCGAAAACCGAACACCTTCTGGCGAAAATTGACGCCTGAAACCCGTTTTACAGAGACCAGACATAACAGAACGGTCAATTTGAAGGATAGAAGTCATAAAGAAAGGTCCTTGTTATCCGCCCATGCAGAGAATAAGTCCAGGAGTTTGGAGACATCCCAAGTGGCCTGGTATTTGGGACGCGGGGGTCGCTTAAACTTAACGCCCCTCAAAAGGCGGCAAACCAGAGGATGTTTGCCCACAGGCAAGGTGTCCACCGGGCAATGATAGGCTGAGATAGCCAATCGATAGACATTGATGGAACTAAAAGACTTCCCTGATTCAAAGGAGTCCGCCAAGTAGTTGACCACTACGAACACAGGAGCGTGAACCGGATCAACTTGCCGTTGATCACACCAACGGACCCAGAGTCCCCAGGCCGATCGATATGCCGATATACTCGATATATCGAGTCCCGGGGGCCCAGGCCAGGGCGAGGAGATCCCTAGCTGATTTTGAAAGGTTGTTATCTGATTCTGGGACCCCAAAACCAACCACGCGAGGAGAGTCAGTTTGCCTTCCAGCACCAGAGGGTGGAGACCCTTGGTCGGATTGGTGAGAAGGTGAGGGAGATGAGGAAGCAACTGGGGATAGTCGATCGCCATCCCAAGAAGGAGAGGGAACCACGGTTGCGTCGGCCACCAGGGAGTGATCAACACAATCTTCGCCCCCTGGTGCATCACATGAAGGAGAACCCTGGATTTCATTGGAAACGGTGGAAACGCATAATGCGTCACCTCCGGCCAGCGTTGTCGAAGCACATCGACCGCGCAAGCTTCCAGGTCCGGCCTCCAACTGTAGAATTGGGGTAGTTGATGGTTGAGGCGGGAGGCGAAGAGGTCCAAACGAAGTGGACCCCAGAGTCGTTGTAACGCCACGAACACTGAGCGATCTAATCTCCAATCACTTGCATCGATTAGGTAACGGGAATTCCAATCTGCCACGGAATTGGAAACCCCCGGAATGTATTCCGCCACTGGTACAATATTGCGGAGTAGGCAGAAGTGCCAGAAATCCTTTGCGATATCCGCCAGGATTTTGGACCTCGCGCCCCCTAAGCATTTGACGTATTGAACCGCTGTCATATTGTCCATGCGCAATAGCACACAGTAATTGTATGCGTGTGGTAAAAAACTTCTGATGGCGAAAAACGCCGCCAGGAGTTCCAGCGCGTTGATGTGCAACAGCAACTCCTCTGCGGACCAGGTCCCTCCTGTGGAGGACTCCCCGCACCGAGCGCCCCAACCCTGACGGCTCGCATCCGACTCTATGATCAAGTCCGGACTGGAATTGAATATGGTCTTGCCGTTCCACTCGATGGCATGACGAAGCCACCACTGCAATTCTTCCGCGGCCTCCGGACAGAGGGGTACCACGTCCGCATATCTGAGACCCTGTCGAAGGTGTAGAGTTTTTAGCCTCTGAAGGGCCCGATAATGGAGTGGGGCCAGAAATATAGCTTGGATGGAGGCCGACAATAGGCCCACCAGACGAGCAAGGATGCGCAAGGATACGCAACCCATGCGAAGCACAGCCCTGATCTCTTTGCGGATGAGGGTTAGTTTGGACGTGGGAAGCCGGAGAACCGCTTGTGCGGTATCCACCAAAAAGCCTAGGAATTCCATTTCCTGAGCCGGGGCGAGAACAGATTTCTCTTGATTGATCAGGAATCCTAAGTCCATTCCATATGGATAATGGCCTGAGCCCTGGAACGAGCCATGATAAGCAGGTCGTCCAGATATATGATTAGCCGTACTCCTCTGCTCCGTAGGGATGCTACCACGAGCTTCAGCAGTTTGGTGAAGCACCATGGGGCGGACGATAGGCTGAAAGGAAGGCAAGTGAATTGCCACATTCGACCTCTCCAAAGGAAGCGGAGAAATTATTGGGACGAAGGGTGAATGGGTACGGTAAGGTAGGCGTCCTTTAAGTCTACCTTTATCAGCCAATCCCCTGGCCACAAGAGATCCCGAAGGAAGTGGATCCCTTCCATTTTGAAGTGTCTGTACACTACATGTTGGTTCAAATTTCGCAGATTTATCACTGGGCGGAAACCGCCACCCTTCTTCTTGACTAAGAAGAGGTTGCTGATAAACCCCGGAGATGATGGATCGACTTCCATGACAGCTTGTTTTGACAGGAGATCCTGCAGCTCGCTGTCAATGAGAGTGGTGTTGAGGCTGGAGAATCGTATGGGGGGTGGGAGCACATCCAGCTCCGGAAGGGAGTGGAATTCTATCTGGTATCCTGCTACTGTACTGAGGATCCACGCGTCTGCCGTAATCGCAGACCAGACGTGGGTAGAAAATTTCAGTCTGCCCCCCACTGGGATGTGAGAGCGTGTTTGTACTCACCCGATGATGGACGGGAGTGGGGATATCCTCTGGCACCACGTCCTCTGGCACCGCGATGTGGTGGGAGGAAGAAGCTTAGTCTCAGCGTTTAGAGACGTAGTCTCGTGAGACTACGGCACCTAAACGCTGTGATTGGAGGAGCGGAGAGTGCGCCTCCCGAAGTGCCCGCCCCTCCGCGCGTCAGCTGCGCGCGAAGCTGAGGCGGCAGGAAGGAGCGAAGGAGAAGAAGGGCGTGCCAGAAAAACACCAAGTAACATGGCACCCGTAGAAAGTAAGTCGCGGAAAACACCGCAACCGCAAGGGAAATAAACGCGATGGTCGGGAGTATGTCCCACAGGTATAAACGCTGCGTCTGGCAGAGTGCCAGACATAGTGTTGGTATAGAAACTAATGGGAACGCAGTTTCCACTAGTGAACTACAGTTAGAGCGCAGACACTGCGCTCCTATGAAATAAGACAAGACTCCAATGAGAGCGGAAACACTGTTGCGCCCTCAGTGAAGTGTAGAAACAATGAATAGCATTTGTATATACAATAGACAATGAGAGAATAGCCACCAGGGCTATGATTGGCTACAGGGACCTCAAAGGGGCTGCTGGGAGTTGTAGTTGAGAAAAGTTTTTCTTTGAATTCATTAAACTGAAAGTTTTATTTTTTTTCTGCTATGGGCATTAATAAAGAAAGATTAATGCAAGATACGAGTCTCCTGTCTGATATATAACTCAGGATCAGTACAGGATAAGTAATGTAATGTATGTACACAGTGACCTCACCAGCAGAATAGTGAGTACAGCTCTGGGGTATAATACTGGATATAACTCAGGATCAGTACAGCATAAGTAATGTAATGTATGTACACAGTGACCTCACCAGCAGAATAGTGAGTACAGCTCTGCAGTATAATACAGGATATAACTCAGGATCAGTACAGGATAAGTAATGTAATGTATGTACACAGTGACCTCACCAGCAGAATAGTGAGTACAGCTCTGGAGTATAATACAGGATATAACTCAGGATCAGTACAGGATAAGTAATGTAATGTATGTACACAGTGACCTCACCAGCAGAATAGTGAGTGCAGCTCTGGAGTATAATACAGGATATAACTCAGGGTCAGTACAGGATAAGTAATGTAATGTATGTACACAGTGACCTCACCAGCAGAATAGTGAGTACAGCTCTAGAGTATAATACATGATATAACTCAGGATCAGTACAGGATAAGTAATGTAATGTATGTACACAGTGACCTCACCAGCAGAATAGTGAGTACAGCTCTGGAGTATAATACAGGATATAACTCAGGATCAGTACAGGATAAGTAATGTAATGTATGTACACAGTGACTCCACCAGCAGAATAGTGAGTACAGCTCTGGAGTATAATACAGGATATAACTCAGGATCAGTACAGGATAAGTAATGTAATGTATGTACACAGTGACCTCACCAGCAGAATAGTGAGTGCAGCTCTGGAGTATAATACAGGATATAACTCAGGATCAGTACAGGATAAGTAATGTAATGTATGTACACAGTGACCTCACCAGCAGAATAGTGAGTACAGCTCTGGAGTATAATACAGGATATAACTCAGGATCAGTACAGGATAAGTAATGTAATGTATGTACACAGTGACCTCACCAGCAGAATAGTGAGTACAGCTGTGGAGTATAATACAGGATATAATTTAGGGATTAGTAGAAAGTAAGCGATGTCATGTATTTACAAGATGACTTTTGCCTATGTAGATTATACAGTATGAGGGAGATTTATCAAGACCTGTCCACAGGAAAAGTTGCTGAGTTGCCCAAAGCAACCAATCAGATCACTGCTTTCATTTTTAAGAAGGCCTCTGCAAAATGAAAGAAGCGATCTGATTGGTTGCTATGGGCAACTCAGCAGCTTTTCCTTTACATATATATACGGGAGAATAGCAATGAAAGAGGACCATGTACTTAAAGGGGTACTCCACTGGCCAGCGTGGAACTAAATGTTCCGAACGCCGTTTTGATACTGCAGGGGTTGGCCACGCCCCCTCATGACATCATGGTCACGCCCCCTCAATGCAAGTCTATGGGAGGGGGCGTCACGCCCCCTCCCATAGACTTGCATTGAAGGGGCATGGCCCTGGCGTCACGAGGGGGCGTGGCCGACCCCCGCAGTATGAAAACGGCGTTCGGAACATTTAGTTCCACGCTGGCCAGTGGAGTACCCCTTTAAAGTGTGACGCAGGTGAAAAGGTGATAGAACTACTATGAGTGATGGATAGATTTTTGTTAGTTGATGCTCAGAGAACATTCTCCACTTTTTATCGTACAAATATCTGATTAATAATACAATTTGAGAAAACTTTTGGCGCTGACAGCTGCTTCTCCACGACCGGTTCCTCAGGGGTCAGGGCTAGTGTTGAGCACGAATATTCGTAATGCTAATTTTTATCGCGAATATCGGCACTTTGCGATTTCGCGAATATTTCTAATATAGTGCTATATATTCGTAATGATGAATATTCATGTTTTTTTTTCCACATGCTAATTTTTATGCAAATTCTTATGCAAATTTTCCATGCGAATAGGGGTCTATCACTAGTGCATCAGGGGCCATATTCGAATTCACGATATTTAGCGAATATATTGACGATTATTCGTCCCATGTTCGTGAAACTCGCATATTCACCATGTTCCTTCACTGTTTTTTTTTTCAATATGAAAATCCGCATGGAAAATGCACATAAAAATTTGCATGTGAAAAAAAAATATTCGGCATTACGAATATATAGCACTATATTCTAAATATTTGCGATTTGCCGATATTCGCAATAAAAATTCCCATTAAGAATATTCGTGCTCAACACTATCACTTGGGTCTATCACGTGGGTCTGGGTTTCTTTTGTACTTTTTTCACATGTGAATTTGTATGCAAATTTTTATGCTAACATTATGTGAATTTTCCATGCAAATTTTCGCATTGGAAAAAAAAGTGAATGAACATAGCAAATATGCGCATTTCGCGAGCATAGGACGAATAATCATCAATATATTTGCGATATATCGCAAATTCGAATATGGACCCTGCTGCTCATCACTAGTCACTAGTCGGGGCACTAAAAGTGACTTCTCAGCAGTTCTGGACCCACTAGGTGGACATTCTGAGAGGAAACGCCCGGATGTTATCTCACACACATTTGGGTAATATTTGGCCCATGCAGCAAAAAACACCAACTGGGAACTTTTTTGCACTGTATTTTTGAGTGGCTCCAACCAAGATTACAATAGAGTAAGAATAGGAATCAAAGGGGTACTCCGCCCCTAGACATCTTATCCCCTATCCAAAGGATGGGGAATAAGATGTCTGATCACGGGGGTACCGCGGCTGGGGTCCCCCGCAATCTCCCTGCTGCACCCGGCGTTCGTATAGAGCGTCGAGTGCAGCACCGGAGGCTCGTGACGTCACGGCCACACCCCGCTCGTGATGTCACGGCCACGCCCCCTCAATGCAAGTCTATGGGAGGGCCGTCACGCCCCCTCCCATAGACTTGCATTGAGGGGGCGTGGACGTGACCTTACGAGCGTGGCGTAGCCGTGAAGTCATGAGCCTCCGCCCAGCATCGCCAGTCATCCGGCACAGAGCGAAATTCCTTTGGATAAAGGGATGAGCTGTCTAGGGGTGGAGTACCCCTTTAAGGGTTATTTCTATTTTAGATGTTTTAATATGTCAAAATAATCTGATACCAGGGGCGTAGCTATAGAGGTAGCAGTCGCACCGGGGGCCCTGTTGCCTGCGGGGGCCCCAAAAGAGACCAGCATTATAATTGCCATATGGGGCCCAGCTGCAGATTTTTCATTGGGGCCCATCCAGAAGCTACGAGCTACGCCTCTGTCCGATACCCTCACCTATGTTGTAAATGGAGGTCCCCCGACCCCCATTCCACCTCATCAGGTGGCTGCTGTGTCCAGGCGGAGACTGAATGGAGAGTTGGTCACACACGTTCAAATACATAATCAGTCGGTAATGTTCCTTTTAACAAAATCTTTTTTATTTCCAATTATTTGTGTATTGGGCGTCTTACTTTTTGATTATCCTTGCACATGTATAGGCAGCATACACAGGTCCTTCAGCGGCGGATCTGCGGCGTAAATTACGCTGTAAATCCGCTTGTCTGAACATACCCTTAAAGGGGTACTCCCCTATCCAAAGGATAGGGGATAAGATGTCTGATCGCGGGGGTCCCGCTGATGGGAACCCCTGCCATCACTCCTGCAACACCCCCTGTCATCTGGTGCATAGAGCGAACTTCGCTCCGTGCCTGATGACTGGTGATGCAGGGGCCTGAGGCTTGAGATGTCAGGCCCCGCCCCCCTTAATGCAAGTCTATGGGAGAGGGCGTGCCCCCTCCCATAGACTTGCAATGAGGGGCCTGGGTGTGACATCACAGGGGGGCAGGGCAGTGATATCACGAGCCTCCGCCCCCTGCAATGCCAGGCATCAGAAGTTCGCTTGCTCCGTGCACCAGATGACAGGGGGTGCAGCAGGGAGATCGCGGGGGTCCCCAGCGGCGGGACCCCTGCGATCAGACATCTTATCCCCTATCCTTTGGATAGGCAAACGATATTCAATAGTAGAAGCTATTGTTTTTGTTCCCCACCATCTCATTATCGTCATTCTGAACACATGGATGAACTATCTATGAGTATTTCTTACGAGGTCCACATGACTGAAGGGTCCACATTGTCCACCTTGTTAGACATCTGCACTATAGTTAACATTTTTGACCCATAGTGCTATAGGAAAAGACAAATACTACTAATTATATTCTTAATATTCTAATTCTGATGTCTTCTTATGAGACATTGGGACCACTCGGGCGTCACTGTCCAGTTTCGACCGCTATGTCTGTAATCCTCTGAAGCTTCTGTAGACTTATAAGGCCACCTAGACTACTCTAGAAACCTACATTGGTCCACCAACGAGAACTTTTAAAGACATCAAAAGAAAACCTATAAACCTGCAGCATTTGATGTTGATCCTAGGAATATTGGATGTCTACCTCCTCAGATTTAGAAACCCATTCTCATTTTGAAATTCAATTGTGCCTCAAACTCAGTCTTTGTCTTCCAACTGGTATGGGGACATCGTCGATGTGCTGACCTTAGTTACTTTGTCTCAGATTTAAAGGGGTACTTTGCCCCTAGACATCTTATCCCCTACCGAGCAGCGGGACCTCCGCGATCTCGTCTGTGGCACCCCAGGCATCCGGTGCATGGAGCGAACTTCACTCTGTGCTGTCACGCCCCCTCCCATAGACTTGCATTGAGGGGGCATGGCCGTGATGTCATGAGCCTCCGGCGCTGCACCTGATGCTCTAAACGAATGCCGGGTGCAGTAGGGAGCGGAGGTCCCCAGCGAATAGGGAATAAGATGTCTAGGGGCGGAGTACCCCTTTAAGTCTTTTTTATCCGGCCTGTGAATTGATCTACGTAGGTGCCCTCAGACAACTTAGGGTCTGTACTCTGATGTATCTCTGAGATTAAATGGGGAACTATTTGGTGCCAGAAAGTCAAACAGATTAGTAAATTACTTCTATTAAAAGATCTTTATCCTTCCAGTACTTCTTAGCAGCTGTATGCTACAGAGGAAATTATTTTCTTTTTGAATTTCTTTTTTGTCTTGTCCACGGTGCTCTCTGCTGACACCTTATGCCCGTATCAGGAACTGTCCAGAGCAGGAGAAAATCCCCATAGCAAACCTATGCTGCTCTGGACAGTTATTGACACAGACAGAGGTGTCAGCAGAGAGCACTGTGGACAAGACAAAAAAGAAATTCAAAAAGAAAAGGATTTCCTCTGTAGCATACAGCTGCTAAAAAGTACTGGAAGGGTAACGATTTTTTTAATAGAAGTCATTTACAAATCTGTTTAACTTTCTGGCACCAGTTCATTAAAAAAAAAAAAAGTTTTCCACCGGAGTACCCCTTTAAAAAGAAGCATACAGAGCTCCCGACATTCTCCATCATATGTTTTGTGAAGGTAATCTCCACCGAAAGCATTGGCTGTAATGGAGAATACCCCGTGACTTTATGTGGCACCATTTGGTGGCACACTGGCTTAATTGTTCTTTTTAAGAAGCCAAAATATTTGTTTCTCCTTCTCGGAATTTGTCACCAATTGTCACCAAGTCCTTTTCAGATACTTTATTATTATTTTATACATGTGCCAACTTTTCATCCAAAGATACCATTTCTCATACTCCTGATCGAAAAGGCGTGAAATTGGGAAAACGATTACTTTTTCTTTTCATCCGACTTCCAATTGAGATTATTTTACCCTGCAGGGATCTTCTACTTTGAAAATCATTTTTGTTTGAAAAAACTTTTTCTCTTTTACAGTTTCTGGTAAGAGAGTTATAATTCTGATCATATAATTACATTTATATCCAGCATAGCTTGGGACCCCAAAATATCAATGGGGGGGGGGGGGGGGGGATCTAGGACTTGTGCCCCCAATTTCCCATCTTGCAACTTTTTGATTGAACTTGGTACATGTTACTTATAAGTAAAAAATAAATAAAAATAAAGTAGAGTTTAAGGATGTCCCAATACCAAGAATATCGGCAGCCCAAAAGTAAACAATCAGAAACCTGGACAATTCCACAGCAGGAGAGTAAAAGTGCGAAGCCTGGACAGTTAAATCATACTTTACCATGATGTTGGTCCGGTGGCAGGATGTTTAAAATTCCTGGGCAATCTCCACAGCCCGAGAGCAACACAATCAGGAGATGTCTATGAGATTCCCGATACATCTCCTGATCACTCTACTTTCGGGCTGCGGAGATTGCCCAGTAGTTTTAATATCATGGCGCCGGACCAGCGTCATGGTAAAGCATGATTTAACTGTCCAGTAGACAGGTGCAGAGATTAGTAAGTACAAGGGCAGCGAGAGCTGGTGGAGTGGGCGGGGGAGAGAAAATTTATTGTGGGCCAAGAGAAGTTATTAGTGCGGGGGCAGGGAGATTGCATGGGGCTTAAGGAGTTTGAAAAACCTGGACGCCACGTATGTGTGCCACCCAGCTATCCCAAGGACCTCCAATATATCAGCCAAATATTCTCTTTAGGAGACTGTGAAAGCTGGGTGGCAGACAGTACACAAGGCAGGGCTCACAGTACTCCCCCTGCTTGGGAAACACTGGTTTAGGAACACAAATCTTACCCACGTTCTCTCCAAGGTTCTCCTATATGTGAACCAGGCCAGAAGATAACCATGCGCAATAAGATATCGAACATCTATGGTCAATGAGTTTCAAAAGGGGATTTTCGGCACTGGACCATTACTGCGTATGGTCAACAATGAGCTTTGGACTAGGTTGTCTGGTAAACGAGGTAATGAATTGTCTTGTTGCATGATTTCAAGCTCTAGTTTTTAAACTGAATGAAAACGCCATATCCAGGAGTAGCAGAACATGGCTTTTTTCTTTCAAAAAAAGAGCGCCACACCTGTCCATAGGTTAAGTCTGGTATTGCAGCTCAGCTTTATCGAAGCGGAAGGAGCTGACCAGTAATACCAATTTTTAGTTTTTTCTTTTTTTTTTTTTAGCCCTGGACAATATCCTTGCACACGTCAAAATGAAAAAAAAAACAAAAACATCAAACCCTAAAGAGGTACTCCGCCCCTAGACATCTTATCCCCTATCCAAACGATAGGGGATAAGATGTCTGATCGCAGGGGTCGTGCCACTGGGGACTTCTGCGATCTTGGCTCCGGCACCCCAGACATCCGGTGCATGGAGTGAACTTCGCTCCGTGCCGGATGACTGGCAAAGAGGGGCGGAGGCTCGTGACGTCATGGTCACGCCCTGCTTGTGAAGTCACGGCCATGCCCCCTCAATGCAAGTCTATGGGAGGGGGCGTGACGGCTGTCACGCCCCCTCCCATAGACTTGCATTGAGAGGGCATGGCCGTGACACCACAAGTCTCCAGCGCTGCACCCCGTCGCTCTAAACGGACGCTGGGTGCAGCAGGTAGATTTCTGGGGTCCCCCATGATAAGATGTCTAGGTGCGGAGTACCCCTTTAAGTGACCCAGCACAGCTCCATGGCCCTAAAATTCTAGGAGGAATGTGGAGTCGTGGCAAAAGTAAACGTTTAATTAATGAAAGAATTCGACCTTGGCGCCAGATGAGACCCCCGTTTTGCATGCAATATATTTACACAAACATTGTGTTCAATGAGCGGGAAAAAGCAATAGTGGACAATAAAAACGAAAATCGGTAAAGCTCTCCAGGATCTGAGCAGAACATCATCCAGAAGCCATGAGCCAAAAATATCACTGACAAAAAAAAAAATTTTCTTCGAGAAATTCCTAAAGTATACTCTGATGTGAGGTTGACTTTCTGCCTTCTCAGTTCCAAATCAAATAACTATGTGCATCAATGAAGAATCGTCTTAGATTTCGTTCCGCTCGTTCAGCTCATTCATATCATTGGTGAAGCTGTCGTACTCCGCCGAACGCGTGGACATCCCCAAGTATTGCCGTAGAAACTCGCTAAACCTCTTCTGGTTGTTCCATTTCCGGGCTGACTTTCGGACACCAATAAAGCCTCCGTAACGCTTCTGAAGATCCTTCGACGGACCCATGAATTTCCTGTAGCTGTATTTCCCTTTTACAAAACCGCCAAATCGCTTGGCCATGGCATTTGTAGGATCCTGCAGGTTCCCGAATTCATCAGGTCCGGTGCTCATCCCCAGGGCGGTTTCTCCGCCGTCGATGCTGGCGTCTTCTTCCTCTCCTTGCTCGCGGATCAGGTTACTAAGTTTAGACAATCTTTTCTCATCCTTAATTTTACTCAGGTCCACCATTTTGGTGAGATCGCTCAGCCGCTTGAAGTTACTGGTGAACTGGCTGTCGTCCAGGTTGAAGGGTTTAAAGTCTTCTTCGAAGCTGTCCATGCTGAGCTGTATCGAGGACTTTACAAGGACTGTTTTGCATGGACCCCACATGGAGCTGGAGTAGATCTTTCCTTCACACTCTACAATGCAAACCTACGAATACAAAAAGGGTAAAGGTTAGAAAGATATATACAACATAGCAATAAGTGACATCTTATATGGTGTCTGGAATTAGAAAAATAAATGTTTGGAATCATATTATGGACTTCTTCAAACTTGAGGTTGAAAACCTTTACTTTCTATTATATCTTATAAAAATCTATCTCATATCCATCTATCTATCTATCCATCCATCCATCTATCTCATCTATCTCTCTATCTCTCTATCTATCTCTCTATCTATCTATCCATCCATCCATCTCATATCTATCTCATATCTATCTATCTCATATGTATCTATCTATCTATCTATCTATCTATCTATCTCATATCTATCTATCTCACATCTATCTATCCATCCATCCATCCATCTATCTCTCTATCTCATCTATCTCTCTATCCATCCATCCATCTCATATCTATCTATCTATCTCATATCTATCTATGTGATAGATAGATATGTGATTGATTGATAGATAGATAGATATATATATAGATAGAGAGATATAGATGAGATAGGTAGATAGATAGATGAGATAGGTAGATAGATAGAGAAATAGATATGAGATAGATTTTTATAAGATAGATAGGTAGATATGTGATAGATTGATACAGTCATGGCCGTAAATGTTGGCACCCCTGAAATTGTTCTAGAAAATGAAGTATTTCTCACAGAAAAGGATTGCAGTAACACATGTTTTGCTATACACATGTTTATTCCCTTTGTGTGAATTGGAACTAAACCAAAAAAGGGAGGAAAAAAAGCAAATTGGACATAATGTCACCAAACTCCAAAAATGGGCTGGACAAAATTATTGCCACCCTTTCAAAATTGTGGAAAAATAAGATTGTTTCAAGCATGTGATGCTCCTTTATACTCACCTGGGACAAGTAACAGGTGTGGGCAATAAAAAAATCACACCTGAAAGCAGATAAAAAGGAGAGAAGTTCACTTAGTCTTTGCATTGTGTCTGTGTGTGCCACACTAAGCATGGACAACAGAAAGAGGAGAAGAGAACTGTCTGAGGACTTGAGAACCAAAATTGTGGAAAAATATCAACAATCTCAAGGTTACAAGTCCATCTCCAGAGATCTAGATTTGCCTTTGTCCACAGTGCGCAACATTATCAAGAAGTTTGCAACCCATGGCACTGTAGCTAATCTTCCTGGGCGTGGATGGAAGAGAAAAATTGCTGAAAGGTGTCAACACAGGATAGTCCGGATGGTGGATAAGCAGCCCCAAACAAGTTCCAAAGATATTCAAGCTGTCCTGCAGGCTCAGGGAGCATCAGTGTCAGCGCGAACTATCCATCGACATTTAAATGAAATGAAACGCTATGGAGGAGACCCAGGAGGACCCCACTATGGAGGAGACCCAAGAGGACCCCACTATGGAGGAGACCCAGAAGGACCCCACTATGGAGGAGACCCAGGAGGACCCCACTATGGAGGAGACCCAGGAGGACCCCACTATGGAGGAGACCCAGGAGGACCCCACTATGGAGGAGACCCAGGAGGACCCCACTATGGAGGAGACCCAGGAGGACCCCACTATGGAGGAGACCCAGGAGGACCCCACTATGGAGGAGACCCAGGAGGACCCCACTATGGAGGAGACCCAGGAGGACCCCACTGCTGACACAGAGACATAAAAAAGCAAGACTACATTTTGCCAAAATGAACTTGAGTAACCCAAATCCTTCTGGGAAAACATCTTGTGGACAGATGAGACCAAGATAGAGCTTTTTGGTAAAGCCCATCATTCTACTGTTTACCGAAAACGGAATGAGGCCTACAAAGAAAAGAACACAGAACCTACAGTGACATATGGGGGAGGACAGTGATGTTTTGGGTTGTTTTGCTGCCTCTGGCACTGGGGGCCTTGAATGTGTACAAGACATCATGATATCTGAGGATTACCAATGGATTTTGGGTCGCACTGTACAGCCCAGTGTCAGAAAGCTGGGTTTGTGTCAGATCTTGGGTCTTCCAGCAGGACAATGACCCCAAACATACGTCAAAAAGCCCCAGAAATGGATGACAACAAAGTGCTGGAGAGTTCTGAAGTGTCAGCAATGAGTCCAGATCTAAATCCCATTGATCACCTGTGGAGAGATCTTATAATTACTGTTGGGGAAAAGGCGCCTTCCAATAAGAGAGACCGGGAGCAGTTTGTAAAGGAAGAGTGGTCCAACATTCCGGCTGAGAGGTGTAAGAAGCTTATTGATGGTTATAGGAAGCCACTGATTTTGGTTATTTTTTCCAAAGGTTGTGCAACCAAATATTAAGTTAAGGGGCCAATAATTCTGTCCAAACCATTTTTGAAGTTTGGTGACATTATGTCCAATTTGCTTTTTTTCCCTCCATTTTTTGGTTTAGTTCCAATAAACACAAAGGGAATAAACATGTGTATAGCAAAACATGTGTTACTGCAATCCTTTCCTGTGAGAAATACTTTTTTTATAGAAAAATTTCAGGGGTGCCAACATTTACAGCCATGATTGTAAAAGATAGATAGATTCTATCTATCTATCGATCTCATCTCTATTTATCTCTCTATCTCTAATACAGTGGTCCCTCAACATACGATGGTAATTCGTTCCAAACGACCCATCGTTTGTCGAATCCATCGTATGTTGAGGGATCCGTGCAATGTAAAGTATAGGAAGTTATACTCACCTGTCCCTGCCGCTCCGGACCGCGTCCTCACTGCTCCCGATGCTGTCCTAGGGGCTCCCAATGCTGTCCCAGGGGCTCCCGATGCTGTTCCAGCGGCTCCCGATGCTGTCCCGCTGCTGCGGCGTCTTCTTCGGGATCCTCCGGCTTCTTCCGCATCTTCTCCGGGGTCCGGGCCTCGCTTTCTGGTGATGTTATTACGTTGCGGCGCCGGGACGGAGCAGCGACGTAATAATGATGCCGGAAAGCGAGGCCCGGACTCAGGAGAAGATGCAGAAGACACCGGAGGATCGCGAAGAAGTCACCGGAGCAGCGGGAATAGGTAAGTGAACCTGTCCGGGCTGCTTAAACTGCTATCCGACAGCAGCTTAAGCATTTTGCGCTGTCGGATAGCAGTTAATGCGATGGCCCCGACATATAAAAGCATCGTATGTCGATTTTATCATATGTCGGGGCCATCGCATGTCGGGGGGTTATTGTATATATCTATTTATTTATCTATCTCTCATATCTTTCTATCTATCTCATATCTATCTCATATCTATTTAACTATCTCATATGTCTCTACACAAGCAAAAGAATTACAGCAGCACACCGCTAGCACAAAGCTATATATGAGATATATGAAATATGAAATGCTATATTGCTACAGTGAACAATGGAGGTTCTTAGCTTACCATTTGGCCAATAACATCCCACCACGATAAATTGACCTCATTGAAACGGACCCTACACTATGAATATGCCTCTGAACATTCAGTTTCCAGGCTTGCAAGGTCTGAAATATCCAGCACCTTATAAAATGGGTGGGGTGCACAAACCAAAGTGGGGTACACAAACCAACAAACCAACAATACAAAGAAAGGTAGAAGTTGGTCACCACATACTGATACACAACCATTGTATGGACCAGGCATACCAGTGGCTACCTCCATGTTGGTTTGTGCACCCCACCCATTTTATAAGGTGCTGGATGTTTCAGACATAGCAAGCCTGGTAACTGAATGCTCAGAGGCATATTCATAGTATAGGGTCCATCCCAATGAGGTCACTTTATCGTGGTGGGATGGTACGTGATATTTGGCCGAATGGTAAGCTAAGAACCTCCATTTTTCACTATAGCAATATAGCATTTCATATTTCATATATCTGATATATAGCTTTAAGCTAGCGGTGTGTTGCTGTAATTCTTTTGCTTGTGTAGTAGTTCAGCCACAGCGGTGTGCACCTGTATACCTGGTCCATACAATGGATGTGTATCAGTATGTGCTGACCAACTTTTACCTTTTTTTTTTTTAAATCTATCTATCTATCTATCTATCTATCTATCTATCTATCTATCTATCTATCTATCTCTCATATCTAGAAGTGTAGAGAGGAGCAGCACACCTCAAGAGGTGGGTGCTATCGGTGTAAATCCTCGGTCACAGGATTGAGGTTAGATAAATATGCAAGAAGATCGCAGCACTCCAAGTTGTGGTGAAAAACGTTTAGGAGCGTTTATTCCATCAAGTTCAAAAAGGGCAACGTTTCAGCTGCATACAAGCAGTCTTTATCAAGCGGCTTGATAAAGGCTGCTTGTATGCAGCCGAAACGTTGCTCTTTTTGAACTTGATGGAATAAACGCTCCTACACGTTTTTCACCACAACTTGGAGTGCTGCGATCTTCTTGCATATTTATCTCTCATATCTATCTATCTCATATCTATCTCATATCTATCTATCTATCTATCTATCTATCTCATATCTATCTCATATCTATCTATCTCATATCTATCTATCTCATATCTATCTATCTATCTATCAATCTATCTATCTCATCTATCTCATATCTATCTATCATCTATCTCATATCTATCTATCTCATATCTATCTATCTCATATCTATCTATCTCATATCTATCTATCTATCTATCTATCTCATATCTATCTATCTCATAGCTATCTATCTCATAGCTATCTATCTCATAGCTATCTATCTCATATCTATCTATCTCATATCTATCTATCTATCTATCGCATATCTATCTATCTCATATCTATCTATCTCATCTATCTCATATCTATCTATCATCTATCTCATATCTATCTATCTCATATCTATCTATCTCATATCTATCTATCTATCTCATATCTATCTATCTATCTATCTCATTTCTATCTCATATCTATCTCATAGCTATCTATCTCATATCTATCTATCTCATATCTATCTATCTATCGCATATCTATCTATCTTATATCTATCTATCTATCTCTATCTATCTATCTTATATCTATCTATCTATCTATCTATCTCTATCTATCTATCTATCTATCTATCTCATATCTATCTCATATCTATCTATCTCATATCTATCTATCTATCAATCTATCTATCTCATCTATCTCATATCTATCTATCATCTATCTCATATCTATCTATCTCATATCTATCTATCTCATATCTATCTATCTCATATCTATCTATCTATCTATCTCATATCTATCTATCTCATAGCTATCTATCTCATAGCTATCTATCTCATATCTATCTATCTCATATCTATCTATCTATCTATCGCATATCTATCTATCTCATATCTATCTATCTCACCTATCTCATATCTATCTATCTCACCTATCTCATATCTATCTATCTCATATCTATCTATCTCATATCTATCTATCTATCTATCTCATATCTATCTATCTATCTATCTATCTATCTCATTTCTATCTCATATCTATCTCATAGCTATCTACCTCATATCTATCTATCTCATATCTATCTATCTATCGCATATCTATCTATCTATCTATCTCTATCTATCTATCTTATATCTATCTATCTATCTATCTATCTATCTCTATCTATCTATCTATCTATCTCATATCTATCTATCTTATATCTATCTATCGCATATCTATCAATCGCATATCTAGCTATCTCATATCTATCTATCGCATATCTATCTATCGCATATCTATCTATCGCATATCTATCTATCGCATATCTATCTATCGCATATCTATCTATCGCATATCTATCTATCTCATATCTATCTATCGCATATCTAGCTATCTCATATCTATCTATCTATCTCATATCTATCTATCTATCTATCTCATATCTATCTATCTCATGTCTATCTATCTATCTATCTATCTATCTCATATCTATCTATCTCATATCTATCTATCTATCTATCTATCAATCTCATACCTATCTATCTCATATCTATCTATCTATCTATCTATCTATCTATCTCATATCTATCTATCTATCTCATATCTATCTATCTATCTCATATCTATCTCATATCTATCTCATATCTATCTATCTCATATCTATCTCATATCTATCTATCTCATATCTATCTATCTATCTCATATCTATCTATCTATCTATCTATCTCATATCTATCTATCTATCTATCTCATATCTATCTATCTATCTATCTATCTATCTATCTATCTATCTCATATCTATCTATCTCATATCTATCTATCTATCTCATATCTATCTATCTATCTATCTCATATCTATCTATCTATCTATCTATCTCATATCTATCTATCTATCTATCTATCTATCTATCTCATATCTATCTATCTATCTATCTATCTCATATCTATCTATCTATTTCATATCTATCAATCACTATGGACAACATAGATGAGGGTCCTCTATAAACATCATAGTTTATGGACACCGAAAACTAATACTTTTAACTAATGAATTTAAAAAAATCGTATTTTGTACTTCAAAATGAGGTTGAAAATCCTCACAATAAAATATAACCTGTCCCTAGTAAAGGGGTTAATCTATGTGGTGTGAGGTTAATTAAATCCGCCACTCGCATGTTGTGTTCTAGGTGTATAGCGTGGCTGGGGGCGCACAACACGCTCAGGTGCTCAGCCGGTCCTGTCCTGTCATGGTCCTGTCACTTGGTATTTTATTTGCCCTTTATGCAGACACCAGTTCTCTACGCGCGTCCTAAACCAGACCAGACCCGTGCGTCATACTTTGCCTATGGGCGCAGCGTCCCTAATTACAGACCCATAGCACCCGCTTTCCGAAAATAAATACAGGATAGAACTCTTCCTGGTGACTCAAAAGACGACTTTTTATTTCCTTTCTGGAGGCTACTTTATTCCAAAGTTTATTGCATTTCAGGATCGTCAGTTTTGACTGAATCAGATGACTTGGTGAGGGTTAGAGGGCGCTGTTGTTTATGGAAATTATGTATAGCACTCATTGTGGTCAGAAGTGGTAGTGCAAGTAAAGTAAGACTCAGTTATGATACAACCAAAGCTATAAAACCTCTCCAAAGAACTATCATCTTGTATCATCATATATTTTCAGTTCCACCATATATTATGCATACTGACCCTCTTTTCTTAAAGCCCCCACATACACAGGGTTAAAGCGCAACTGTCATGACATTTTGGTGCAATAACCTACCCACAGCCTTTGTACTGTGTGCAGGTAGTGGGTATAACAATGTTTTTACCCGAAATTTGGCGGCTTTCATGACTGCAAAAGGCTTTTATTCAAAGCCACTGACGGTCGGATAGGCGTGGTGCGAGGTACGCGATACCCTGCCACCGCCACGCCCACCCCGTATGTCGGCGCTGGGACCTCTGTGTGATTGACACACAGGTCCCAGAGCATGCGCCCTTCAGCTAATCTAACCTGCGCGCTGCTGTGTCTTCCTCCTCAGTGCGCCTGCGCAGAGCAGCGCGCAATCAGGTTAGTTCTCGATACTAGGTGCAGAGAGGAAGCGCGCTCTCTGCACCTAGCACTGCGCAGGCGCACTGAGGAGGAAGACGGCGTCGGGAGCGAGCACTTGCTGGAGGACACACAGCAGCTCGCAGGTTAGATTAGCTGAAGGGCGCATGCGCTGGGACCTGTGTGTCAATCACACAGAGGTCCCAGCGCGGACATACAGGGTAGGCGTGGGGGTAGGCGTGGGGGTAGATGTGGCAGCGGCGGGGCATCGCGTACCTCGCGCCACGCCTATCCGACCGTCAGTGGCTTTGAATAAAAGCCTTTTTTGCAGTCATGAAAGCCGCCAAATTTCAGGTAAAAACATTGCTATACCCCCACCTGCACACAGTATAAAGGCTGAGTGCAGGTTATTGCACCAAAATGTCATGACAGTTGCGCTTTAAAATGCCACTTTTCTATGCAGTTTGGTGGTCGTATATTCATATTGGTTATTATAACAAAGAAATAATAAAGGCAAACAATACATTGTGTTATGGATAGAGCAGGGTCCAATGGTGCCAAGTCTTGACATTTGACACCCCTTGAAAAAAATAAAATAAAATTTAAAACAAATAGCAAATTGGCACCATCGCAACTGTAAATATCAAAAACTATTAGAAAATTACAAAATTAAAATATAATTATAAAAATACCCGCTGACAAAATTGCAATTTTTGTTTTGGTGACCTTGCCTGACAACAAAGATATAATGGAAAAAAAAAAGTTGCACCATATGTATCTCTTCTCCAATAGTGACAATAAAAGCTACAGCTCACCCTACAAAAAATTAGACCCCCCAGACTGCTCCGCAAACACAGAAATAAAAAAATGTGTAGGTGTCAGAATATGGTGATGCAAAATGATTTTTTAGTAAAACTAAAATTATTACAAAACTATATAAAGTTGACATATGCTCATTTTTTATGTAAAGACTTTATATATATATATTTATTTTATATACTTCATATATATATATATATTTTTTTTTTGCATTGCACCACAGAAATATATATATATAAAATTAAATTAGAATTAAATTAGAAAGAACAACTTCACGGCTATGACTATGAACTGATTGTAACACTCATGTTTCAGTAGACTGGAACACTGATGATAGTGGATCCACTGGACCTGTGTGGTAGATGATTCGGACCATACGGGGAGCGGAGTCTAAGTTGCCGCTGGTTTTCACCAGAGCCAGTCGCAAAGCAGGATGGACTGGCACGGTTCGACCACACAGGCGGCTGAGGAGATTCAAGGCACAGGTGGGATAAGGCAACACGTGGTCAGGATAGCAGAAGGTCAGGGCAGGTGGCACATGAGCGTAGTAAGGAATGTAGCAAGTGGTCAGTAGGCAGGCGGCAAAGGAGCAAGGTCAGGTCACGGAGCAAAGGCTATGATACACGGCAAGGCAATTCTCTGGAACGCTTTCTCTCAGGCACTAGGGCAACAAAGATCCGGCAGAGAAGAGTGGGAGGTGGAGGAATTTATCAATGAGCCACAGGTGTTACTTCACTAATGGGCACACTAAACCTTTAAATCTTAAAGCTCCGGCGCGTGTGCGCCCTAGGGGACGGGGACACGCACACTGGAGCAGAGAGGCAGAGAAAAGGGCAGGAGAAGCACCCGGTGAGTGACGGGCTGGGATCCCGCAATGCGAATCCCAGCCCCGCCAGCAGCAGCAGGTAACGGGACCATACGCTCATGGCCAGAGTGTGCATTCAGAGCGCATAACGTAACACTGATTACATTTTCAAGCGCCAAGCAAGAAAGATACAGACAGTAAAATATCTATTAATAGATAAATAATAAAATTAAATAAAGAAACCTCTGCTTTTTCAGTGTTTCCCAACCAGTGTGCCTCAAGATGTTGCAAAACTACAACTCCCAGCATGCCCAGACAGCCAAAGGCCCTGGTAACATAAAAAAAAAAAAAAAACTATTCTTACCTCCCCCATTCTCCTACTAATCCTGCTGCAGCTTTAGATCTTCTTCCGGTTCCCTGCCCCTCATCTCTTCAAGCTGGACCTGCCCGGTCAACCAATCACTGGTCACTGGTGTCCCGTCTCAACCAGTGATTGGCTGACCAGGAAGGTCCTGCTCCAAGAGCTCGTCTTAGAAGGAGGTTGAAGAGACAAATGGAGGAAAACCAGAAGAAAAAGAGTCATGTCTTTGCCACTTTGATATTTTTTCTATTACACCAGAATACCCCTTTAAGGTACACATATGAGAAGGCTATCAGCTGGATGTTCATTTGGGGACCTCTCTGGGGCCACTTATCTGAGAAATAAGGATTGGGCAGGTGAAGTTCATCCGTTACATCATCTGTCAGGACTTGGCTCCTGTACACAGACAGTTGATCGCCAAAATCATTAGGTGTGTTACATTTTTTTTTCTACCGTATATTGGGGGGGGGGGGGGGGGTTGGGGTGTTCACCAGGGCGGAGCCTCCAAAGCAGTCAGCAACTCTACAAAAAGATGGACTTCTTAGGTGTCATGGTGCCCCCATTGCAGTGCCAACCACCGAACTCCTGCTAATGGGAATGGTGATCCTGATGTGGAAAAAGTGCAGGAACTCAGTTCCCACACATTCCTGCAAGACTTGAGCCCTGTATATATATATATATATATATATATATATATATATATAATCCAAAGCAGGAAGCGGCACTCCAAATTGCAAAAAGCAATGTGTTTATTCACCCATCAAGTCAATGCGACGTTTCAGCCTCACAATGAGGCCTTTCTCAAGCCTTGGCTTGAGAAAGGCCTCATTGTGAGGCTGAAACGTCGCATTGACTTGATGGGTGAATAAACACATTGCTTTTTGCAATTTGGAGTGCCGCTTCCTTTTTTGGATTTTACGTTGGAAGGTTTGGAGTTTGAACCTGTTGAAGGTGAGCACCCACCTAGGACTTGAAGTCCATCGTTACAGTGCCGATTCCCTATCGTTTTTTTTAATTATATATATATATATATATATATATATATATATACATATACATATATATATATATTATATACATACATCTATTTGAAATCATGTCATGTCCTAATCACAGGAAAGGGTATAACATGCTGATTGGTGGTGGTGAGGGGGTTTGTCCACTGAGACCCCCATCGATTCATAGAGTAGATCAGTTTCTCTGGAACGAATGTAACGCACAAACATTGTTTATGGGGGATGCAAACATTACTGAGTGCTGAATCTTGAGAAGCATAGGACTAGTGTGCAATGAAAGAAATAAAAATATACAGGAAAATATAAAATTAGTGTAAGCTCCAACATCAAACACCGAGCTGGGTCAATGAAGAGCGGCCCCAGTGTGCCGGATACTTAACCTGCTTAATGATCCGGGAAAATGAAAAATATCAGCGGCGTAATTATCGTCATGATGAGAACAAATGAATGGGCCGGCATAATGTCACATCTGCTGCTTTCTATGAGGTATCGGCACGGCGGTATTTACAGGGACTACGGTGCAGCGTCTTCTCATCAGTCTGTAATGTGAGGTCAGGGGCAGAGGTCATCCAAGGTGAATTCTATCATCCCGCAGAAAATAAGAGAGTGCAACAGAAATCCGCTACAAGGCTTCTCTTATTGTCACAGATAAGGGGATCTATTGGGCGTTATGGCCCTTGGGCTACGAACAGACACCACGAATATCTGCCCCCTCATTTCTCTAGTTTTTGTGGTGCTTTTTATTCAAAAATAATGGAGGGAATATTTAAAACTGAAATCACCTCTTTCTTGAGTAGACTGCGACAGATTTGTTGAAAAAGTGTTGCAGCACAAATTGTAAAAAAAAAGTTTGCCTTGTTTGCATCATGCGCACTGTTTTTTATTTTTAAAGAGGATAGGGGATAAGATGTCTAGGGGCGGAGTGCCCCATCAAAGGAGTAGTGAAGCAAAATATAACTCCTTTGGATAGGGGATAAGTTATATATCATGGGCAGTCCGAGCGCTGGGGACCCCCACGATCTTCTGAACAAGGCCCTGGCAGTCTGCCGGAAGGGGCCATTCCGACCCCCGCAGGTAGCCATGGCCATCTATGGGATACATGGTGGGGGCCTGTCGGCCAGCACTCCATGTAGGTCGGCATGCCCCCTTCCAGCAGACTGCCGAGACCCTATTCAGGAGATCGTGGGAGGCCCCAATGCTCAGACCCCTCCGTGATCTATAACTCATCCCCTATCCTTTGGAAAGCTCCCAGCTCCAAATGTTAAATAGGGACATCTCAGATGACCAAATTTCTATGACTATACGCACTCTCCCTTCAGGTAAGGCCTGATGGTTTAGCTAGCATTTATTTTCAAACATTCCCTGGTATTTTGTCCTCCCCTCTTAAAGATTTTTGCCAGCAGGCCATATCCTCTGGTTCCTTGCCTGGGGAGAATTTACAAGCCCCAATCACGACTCTACCAAAACCTGGTAAGTCCACAGACTTACCGCAGAATTACCGCCCGATCTCCCTCCTGAACCAGGATTTTAAGGTTTTGCCAAACTTATTGCCACCCGTTTGGCCCCCATTCTCCTGTCCCTAATTTCCCCAGATCAAGCGGGTTTTGTCGCAGGGTGTCAGACCTTTGACAATACCGGTCGCTTACTTAGTGTTCTCTTGGGACAGTCCTCTATCCCAGCTGTGTTGTTGGCCTTTGATCACCTTTGGTGGTTTTATGCCTTCTCGTTCTTTGCTCCATGGGCTTCTCAAGAAATATCCTGTCTGCCATCTCCTCCCTATATTCCTTCCCTGCCGCCAAAGTATTAGCTAATGGTGTCATTTCCAGGGAGTTTGCCATAACCAATGGCTCCCGCCAAGGATGTCCCGTATCCCCACTAATCTATTTCCTCCCTATGGAACCCCTAGCTCAGGCTCTTCATTTGGACCCTCGTATTTCAGGTGTTAAAATAGGAACCACTACCATATCATCTCCCAGTATGCCGATGATATATTGTCCCTGTCTGATCCGGTTAATTGGCTACCCGTATTGATGGAACATTTCACTATGTTTGGTACCCTCTCTTATTATAAACTTAATGGCACAAAAACCCAAGCCCTGCCTATAAATATTCCCCAGATCACTGACTCCCTCCTACGTTCCACTTACAACTTTGACTGGCGCTCCAGTTATATTGGAGTCCAGCAGTCTTACCCGCATTCAACCACTCATGCCTCTAACTATACTCCCCTCTTGACTTCCATTGCATCTGAGGCAGACGCTCTCTCTAAAGCCATGATCTCCTGGATGGGTTTAGTGGCAACATTCAAAATATTCCTCCTTCCCAAGTTCTTCTACCTTTTTCGCACCCTTCCCATTGTCCTTCCCTAATCAGGATAGGATTCTTACTAATTTTATTTGGGGAGGAGGGAAACTTAGGTTATCTCCATCTATATTATCTAAGTCTAAAATAGCGGGAGGTCTTGGATCTCCTTATTTACATGGCTATTATATTTCCACTTAAGTGGCTGCTCTAAAACACTGGTTTAAGGGCGATCCAGATCTCCCCTGGATCCAAATTGAGAGCCTGTCGGTAGCTCCATATTCTCTGAGATTTGCTGTTCCACTTTGGCAGCTTAAACCCCCTTCCTTTACGAACCCAGTAGTGAACGCATCATTTCTAGCCTGGAAACACTACATTACACACTCTAGCACCCCGGTGGTGGTTATTCAAGCGGATACACCAATATCCTTACTGCAAGGTTCTATCCCGAGATTGGACTGCGGGTGGCCTGCTTACCGCTGGCCTGCTTTTTGATGGTGATCATCTCCTTACGTTTGAAGCTTTACGCTCTTGATATCATATGCCTCATAGTGATTTCTTTTAATATTTACAAATCAGACATTTTATGCAGTCACTACCCTCTTCTGCTCCTTCCATAGACTCTAACAATATTTTTCACTTTTTTGCTTCTAATATGAAGGGTCTGAAGCTTATTTACTCTTCTTTACTGGGGCCTGATTTATGTAGTAGAAGCTATTTGCTTGGTCTTTTGGAGCGTGAACTAGGAATTACTCACCTGAACAATGGAGTCTAGCATTTAAACACGTCCATAAAACTCTCCAATGCTCTTTCCATTTAGAAAGTGCATATAAAACCATACTGCGTTGGTACTACATCCCGGTTAAAATAGCTAAGGCATACCCGAATTCCTCAGACTTATGTTGGCGCCATTGTGGCCATAGAGACTCCCTTTTTCACATTCTCTGTTCCTGTCCAGTCATACAACCCATCTGGGTGGCCTGTAAACACCTTCTTCGATCTCTTAGAAGATTCAGCTGGTATAGGGATGAAGGACCTGAAGAAGAAGGATATACCTTTGAAACGCGTAGTCCCTGCCTTAACTACCTTTTCATGACCCAATAAAAATGGTATTTGTTCAAATCTACATTCGGGTGTGCGCCTCTTAGCCTAACATTGGAACTTTTTCCTTGGTACATGTGAACCTCGCCAAGTCATCGCTATACCAGCTGAATCTTCTGCATCTTCACCGTTGGCACAGCGGGCCTACGGCCGGCTACATCCCGACACCAAATTTATCTACATGCGCATCCCAGTGTTGTGCCTGCCTGCACGACACATACAGGTGAGCAATATACCTATTGCTGTAACTATATCCAGCCCTTTATACCTGGATTAACTGCTCTATATTAGCGCCATCTCTGCCTTTTTTTCCTTCTTCCTATTTCTTCGATCTCTTGGGATAAATACGACAACATGGTCTCCTCAACTGGTGCTGTTGTTTATTGGCCTAGACCAACTTCCTCTTCTCCATCGTGATATTTTCTGTATCATTTGTATAACTGTCAAAATAGCCCTCACTAGCCACTGGAAAACAGCAACAGTTCCTACTGTTGAGAAGATTATTAGTAAACTTAAAGGGGTAATCCGCTGCTCAGCATTTGGAATAAACTGTTCCGAACGCTGGAGACAGCGCCGGGAGCTCGTGCCATCATAGCCCCGCCCATTCATGCCGTCATACCCCGCCCCTCAATGCAAGTCTATGGGAGGGAGCGTGACGGCTGTCACGCCCCCTCCCATAGACTTGCATTGAGGGGGCGGGGTATGATGGCAGGAGGGGGCGGGGCTATGACGTCACGAGCTCCCGCCGCCATCTTCAGCATTCGGAACAGTTTGTTCCAAATGCTGAGTAGCGGATAGATATCTAACGGTTCTTATTTTCTCACTGCTATTGGGCTTGAGATAATGGATGTGTTGTATGTAGTTTTTACTGAGCATGCATTAGTGTTTCTGCTACGGTGCGTTCTCTACATCATGATCGGGCAGCCTTCTCCCTTTTCAGGTTATTCCTCCCTGGACTTTACTTCAATTTGGAACATCTCAGGAGCAGATTTACCTTGTTTCTTTTATTACGTTTTTTTCTGTACTACTGTATAGGGATCGACCGATTATCGGTTTGGCCGATATTATCGACCGATATTCACGATTTTGGGCGTTATCAGTATCGCCAATTACCTTGCCGATAATCCGATAATGACCCCCCCCCCCCACTGCACCGCGCCGCACCCCCCATAGCACCGCGCCCCACCCCCCACCGCACTGCCCTGGCCCCATTGCCTCCTCCATCCCCAGTTTTATAATTACCTGTTCCCGGGGTCCACGCTACTTCTGGCTCCTGCTGCGCCCTGCGTTACGCTGTGCACACTGACGAGTGACATTCGGAGCCAAATGTAGAGTGGACCCCGGGCCCCGGGAACAGGTAATTATAAATACGGGGATGGGGGAGGCAATGGAGCCGGGGCGGTGCGCTGCTGTGGTGGGAGGGCACAAAAGCCGCTGCAGTTCATTGATTTAAAGCGCCCGCTTTAAATCACTGATCTGCAGCGGAGTCACGCGGGGGGGGGAGGATAAATAGCCGATAACTTGTACCGGAATATCGGCATAAGTTATCGGCTATCGGCCCCAACCTCCACAGATTATCGGTATTGGCCCTAAAAAATCGATATCGGTCGATCCCTACTACTGTATTGGTTTTTGTTTCCTAGCATTTGCATGTGATGATTTCTGATAACATTTGAACAATTCTTAATAGAAAATTATTGAAAGTAAGTGTTTTTATTTTGGTGCTTTATCGCCTGCCTTTTTCTTATCACAAATCATGTGATTCTTTCATCACGTGACATCAACACCAACATACGTGCACAAATGGCATTCATTCTGCTATTTTTTTTTTCACCTATCAAAGTCATTGGAAGGTAAAATGCCACAATGTCTTGCCACTAAAGGGGGGAAAACACAAGAAGAAAATAATGAGTTTGGCCACATTCACACTATAAAATCTTCCCCTGGAGATATTCCGGATGGAGATACTGTCATATGTGGGCACCGCCGAAATCTTTCACCGCTAGGACCACAGGGACATGTGCAGCCACCATTGACAGCAATGTAGTCCCCAACCGGAATGAACGAGTTTATTCTTTCGGCGGAGTCTGGAATTTGAAATTTTTTCGTGGAATTTTCATGGTGCAGTAGAATCCGATTAAAGAGTGGGAATGGGGGGCTGATGCAGCAGGATTTCTGCACTCGTAAATTCCGTAGCAAGAATGTAGTACCTACTCAGTTCACTTTAATACGTGATAATAATTAGTCACCTCCTATCTGTACAATGACCTCACCACAGGTTACAGATCATAGCCACCACATGTCACCTCCCCCTGCACAGCAACCACAGCACAGGTCACAGAGCATGCCCATAACTGTCTCCCATAGCAGACAATAGGTAATGGTCACAGGTCACCTCCCCCCTGTACAGCAACCTCAGTACAGGTCACAGAGCATGCCCATAATCTCCAATGAGTCAATAATAATATTATCGAAAAGTACTGTAATTATACTGCCAAACAATATTCAAATAATACCATCAAAATCACTATACCAATACCACCACACAGTACGAAATAATATCATGAGTAAATACTATAATACCCTCACACAGTACCAAATAATCCCATCATAAAATACTGTAATATTACCACCACACAGTACCAAATAATACAAACACAAAGTACTGCAACAATACCACTATATAGTACCGAATTACAAGTCTTTTGATCACTGACACACAATTCTTAGTACATCATGTCTAATTGACACGGAGGATTGACTTGTTACACAATACATTGTAGTTCTAGGCTGTGTTCACACCGTGTAAAAAGATAGCTATAAAATGGAGTCTACAGAAATTGCCATAATTAGTTGCGTCCGTATATAAAAAATAACGGCAGAAATCACAAAATCTGACCAAGAAAAACTGGGGGAAAAAAGGGCAACAATTTTTACAACTTTTTTTTTGTTTTTTGTTTTTATTGCAAAAACTGTCATAGTTTTCACCGCTACAAATACGACTGTATGCGTTCTAGTACTGATTCTTTAAGATAGTTTAATATATCCCCCCTCCCCCCGTACTTAAAGTAGATATGCAGCATAAACATTTTTTGTCTCCCGGTGCCTGGGCTGCAATAACAGATAAAACAAACTTTAACTCAAGTGTCTGTAGAAGAAGTGGGGAAGCACCTCTGGACCAGTAGGGGTTAACTCAAAGGCTGGATAGGAATAAGAGCGCAGCAGCTATAGACAATCCTCAAGGTGGTGGGGCAACGAAAAGCCTGTAGAACACTCCTGCATTCACCGTTTAGTACAGGACTCGAAGCTCCTATATGGAAACGCCAGAGCTCCTTTACGTGACAGTTCGCTCAGCCTATCACCGCTCGAGGCGGGACATCGCAGCGGCTGGCGACCTGCAGCACCGGAGGAACGGGCCCCGATACCGGAGCACAGGAAGGTGAGTAAAAGTTCATTTTATTTGTTATTGCAGCCTGGGCACAGGGAGACAAAAAATGTTTATGCTGCATATCTACTTTAAAGTTTACCTGTCGTCAACAAAAACTTTTTATATAATGTAGATAATACAATTATATGTATATTTTTGTCCCTGCAACTATTGCCTGTGTTTCTCTATGAGGAGTCCAAATACAGGAAGTGAGGGTGGACAAGCAGGGCTCTGTACACTGAGGACAAGCAGGGCTCTGTACACTGAGGACAAGCAGGGCTCTGTACACTGAGGACAAGCAGGGCTCTGTACACTGAGGACAAGCAGGGCTCTGTACACTGAGGACAAGCAGGGCTCTGTACACTGAGGACAAGCAGGGCTCTGTACACTGAGGACAAGCAGTGCTCTGTACACTGAGGACAAGCAGGGCTCTGTACACTGAGGACAATCAGGGCTCTGTACACTGAGGACAAGCAGGGCTCTGTACACTGAGGACAAGCAGGGCTCTGTACACTGAGGAGAAGATGGGCTCTGTACACTGAGGACAAGCGGGGCTCTGTACACTGAGGACAAGCAGGGCTCTGTACACTGAGGACAAGCAGGGCTCTGTACACTGAGGACAAGCAGGGCTCTGTACACTGAGGACAAGCAGGGCTCTGTACAATGAGGACAAGCGGGGCTCTGTACACTGAGGACAAGCAGGGCTCTGTACACTGAGGACAAGCAGGGCTCTGTACACTGAGGACAAGCAGTGCTCTGTACACTGAGGACAAGCAGGGCTCTGTACACTGAGGACAAGCAGGGCTCTGTACAATGAGGACAAGCGGGGCTCTGTACACTGAGGACAAGCGGGGCTCTGTACACTGAGGACAAGCAGGGCTCTGTACACTGAGGACAAGCAGGGCCCTGTACACTGAGGACAAGCAGGGCTCTGTACACTGAGGACAAGCAGGGCTCTGTGCACTGAGGACAAGCAGGGCTCTGTACACTGAGGACAAGCAGGGCTCTGTACACTGAGGACAAGCAGGGCTCTGTACACTGAGGACAAGCAGTGCTCTGTACACTGAGGACAAGCAGGGCTCTGTACACTGAGGACAATCAGGGCTCTGTACACTGAGGACAAGCAGGGCTCTGTACACTGAGGAGAAGATGGGCTCTGTACACTGAGGAGAAGATGGGCTCTGTACACTGAGGACAAGCGGGGCTCTGTACACTGAGGACAAGCAGGGCTCTGTACACTGAGGACAAGCAGGGCTCTGTACACTGAGGACAAGCAGGGCTCTGTACACTGAGGACAAGCAGGGCTCTGTACACTGAGGACAAGCAGGGCTCTGTACACTGAGGAAAAGCAGGGCTCTGTACACTGAGGACAAGCAGGGCTTTGTACACTGAGGAGAAGATGGGCTCTGTACACTGAGGACAAGCAGGGCTCTGTACACTGAGGACAAGCAGGGCTCTGTACACTGAGGAAAAGCAGGGCTCTGTACACTGAGGACAAGCAGGGCTCTGTACACTGAGGAGAAGATGGGCTCTGTACACTGAGGAGAAGCGGGGCTCTATACACTGAGGACAATCGGGGCTCTGTACACTGAGGACAAGCGGGGCTCTGTACACTGAGGACAAGCGGGGCTCTGAACACTGAGGACAAGCAGGGCTCTGTACACTGAGGACAAGCGGGGCTCTGTACACTGAGGACAAGCAGGGCTCTGTACACTGAGGACAAGCGGGGCTCTGTACACTGAGAACAAGTGGGGCTCTGAACACTGAGGACAAGCGGGGCTCTGTACACTGAGGACAAGCGGGGCTCTGTACACTGAGGACAAGCGGGGCTCTGAATACTGAGGACAAGCAGGGCTCTGTACACTGAGGACAAGCAGGGCTCTGTACACTGAGGACAAGCAGGGCTCTGTACACTGAGGACAAGCAGGGCTCTGTGCAATGAGGACAAGCAGGGCTCTGTACACTGAGGACAAGCGGGGTTCTGTACACTGAGGACAAGCAGGGCTCTTTACACCGAGGACAAGCTGTGCTCTGTACACTATGGACAAGCAGGTTTCTGTACACTGAGGACAAGCGGGGCTCTGAACACTGAGGACAAGCGGGGCTCTGTACACTGAGGACAAGCAGGGCTCTGTACACTGAGGACAAGCAGAGTTCTGTACACTGAGGGCAAGCGGGGCTCTGTACACCGAGGACAGGCGGGGATCTGTACACCGAGGAAAGGCGAGGATCTGTACACCGAGGACAGGCGGGGATCTGTACACCGAGGACAGGCGGGGATCTGTACACCGAGGACAGGCGGGGATCTGTACACCGAGGACAGGCGGGGATCTGTACACTGAGAACAAGCAGGGCTCTGTACACCGAGGACAAGCAGGGCTCTGTACACTGAGAACAAGCAGGGCTCTGTACACTGAGAACAAGCAGGGCTCTGTACACTGAGCCTCTATGACACGCCCCCGGCTCATACTTCCTGTATTTGGACTCCTCATGGAGACACACATGCGATAGCTGCAAAGCATCTTTTCACCCTAAAATGTACACATTTTAACCAATGTATATTACAAATATACATATAATGATATTATCTACATTATATAAAAAGTTTTTGTTGACGACAGGTACACTTTAAAATTGGGAGCTCAAACGTAGTTGTATGCATGTTATATGCCTTATAATGTGAACAGGGCCAGAGGGGAAGAGACACTGATAGCAAGAAGCAGTAAGTAAAAAGTGGGGCCTTAAAAGAAGGCTTTGAATTTGAAGTTTAGGATGTGGTCTGAGGTCAGGACCTAATTCAGATTCAGCCATGTCTCCTGATACAGCAGAAGATTATGCCTTCACTCAGGAAAGAGCGAGGACCCAGGGACAGCACCACACTGACAATGAGAGGACTACACAACTTCCTGTAAAGAGAGAGGGAGGAATAAGGAACTGGAGACAACACCACACTGACAATGATAGGACTACACAATTTCCTGTCAAGAGAGAGGGAGGAGAAAGGAACTGGAGACAACACCACAATGACAATGATAGGACTACACAATTCCCTGTCAAGAGAGAGGGAGGAGCAAGGAACTGGAGACAACACCACACTGACAATGATAGAACTACACAATTTCCTGTCAAGAAAGAGGGAGGAGCAAGAAACTGGACACAACACCACAATGACAATGATAGGACTACACAATTTCCTGTCAGGGGAGAGGGAGGAGCTGGGGAGCTGCTAAGACAACACCACAATGAGAGGACTATACAACTTTCTGTCAAAAGAGAGGGAGGAGCCAGATAGCCACTGGAACAATACTACCCAAACAATTAGAGCACTCAGAGAGAGGGAGGAGCTTGGGAGCTGCTGAGACAACACCACAATGATAATGAGAGAAGTACACAAGAGTACAATTATTAATAACACTATATATTAGTATTTATATGTCTTCAGATAATAGTCTCATTTAAATACAATTTTTTGATACCGGAAGACCCCTTTATCGGCTCGTAGTTGGCTCTTAATTTGTACCACGCAGGATAACTAGACCCTGAGCAATGCATTTTATTGTCCATTCCCTTGTGTTTTGCACTTTGCAATAAAAGGTACTTTAAACGCTTTTTGATTTCTTTTATATGTCGACAAAATGTTGAGTAGCGAAGCTCCAGGATATACTTAATGGGGAACAAGTGCAGAGATAACATTCCGCTGAAATCTGTCATTTTAACATTTCCCATTTTTCATTACATTCATTTCTGTCCATCAGCACTCCAACATCAAAGAAAAGTGGGACTTTAATGGGATGAAATAAATTGAAAAAAAAAAATAAATAAAAAATCTGTGGATAAACTAAAGCAACCTGTTAAATAAAAAATGAAAATATAAGAAATTCTGTATTAAAGAAACTGGAGTCTTGGAAACGGTGTTGACTATGGAGATTCTCTGCAATTTTGAAAGCTTTTTGTTTTGCACATACACATCTGTACAAAGGCTTCATATACAAAGATAGGGCAGCAAAGAAGAGTCTGGGTGGAAGAGCCTGGGGGGAAGAGCCTGGGTGGAAGAGCCTGGGGGGAAGAGCCTGGGGGGAAGAGCCCGGGTGGAAGAGTCTGGGTGGAAGAGCCTGGGTGGAAGAGCCTGGGTGGAAGAGCCTGGGGGAGAAGAGCCTGGGGGGGGGGGGGAAGAGCCTGGGGGGGGGAAGAGCCCGGGTGGAAGGGCCCGGGTGGAAGGGCCCGGGTGGAAGAGTCCGGGTGGAAGAGCAGCCCGGGTGGAAGAGCCTGGGTGGAAGAGCCTGGGTGGAAGAGCCTGGGTGGAAGAGTCTGGGTGGAAGAGTCTGGTGGGAAGAGCCTGGGGGTAAGAGCCCGGGTGGAAGAGCCCCGGGTGGAAGAGCCCGGGTGGAAGAGTCTGGGTGGAAGAGTCTGGGTGGAAGAGTCTGGGTGGAAGAGCCTGGGTGGAAGAGCCTGGGTGGAAGAGCCTGGGGGGGGGGGGAAGAGCCTGGGGGGGGGGAGAGCCTGGGGGGGAAGAGCCCGGGTGGATGAGCCCGGGTGGAAGGGCCCGGGTGGAAGAGCCCGGGTGGAAGAGCCCGGGTGGAAGAGTCCGGGTGGAAGAGCCCGGGTGGAAGAGCCCGGGTGGAAGAGTCCGGGTGGAAGAGCCCGGGTGGAAGAGCCTGGGGGGAAGAGCCTGGGGGGAAGAGTTTGGGGGGAAGAGCCTGGGGGGAAGAGCCCGGGTGGAAGAGCCCGGGTGGAAGAGCCCGGGTGGAAGAGCCCGGGTGGAAGAGTCTGGGTGGAAGAGCCTGGGTGGAAGAGCCTGGGTGGAAGAGCCTGGGTGGAAGAGTCTGGGTGGAAGAGTATGGGTGGAAGAGCCTGGGTGGAAGAGTCTGGGGGGAAGAGCCTGGGGGGGAAGAGCCTGGGGGGGAAGAGCCTGGGGGGGAAGAGCCTGGGGGGGAAGAGCCTGGGTGGAAGAGCCTGGGTGGAAGAGCCCGGGTGGAAGAGTCCGGGTGGAAGAGCCCGGGTGGAAGAGTCCGGGTGGAAGAGTCTGGGTGGAAGAGTCTGGGTGGAAGAGTCTGGGTGGAAGAGCCTGGGGGGAAGAGCCTGGGTGGAAGAGTCTGGGTGGATCTGTTTCAGTGTTACTTATCTCTATTCCGTTACAGAAATAAGAAGTCTTTTTGCCCAACCTGAATGGTCATGTTTAGAGATGAGTGAACTGATTCATATAGAATCTATTTATTCCTTAAAAATGTTGATTCATCCATACATGATTTTTGGGGGGATTTCTTTTAGGAACAGGAGCAGGTACACCTGTTGAAGGGAGTCCCTGTTCCTGTACTTACTGAGCAGCGAGGCATACAATATATGCCTGCTGCTCAGTTCATATTAATTAGGCCGAACACAGAGCTCTCAGTCCAGTGGTTGTGTATGAAATATATCACTACTGTCACACTTGGGGGGTTGGGTGGTCTGTATACAGCCCAGAAAATGTTCACTGAACAGGAGGAATATAGAGAAAGTTGCCTACTCAGTATGTACGTAGCTTTCGTGGCATTCTAGCATGCATCCCTACTTAACACTTGCCGGACCCGACGCTCTTCACCTGGCCAAGCTGGTGTAGGGCTGAGTCCATATCTGAAACTAACTTGAAGGCTGATTTAGGAAAAACCTCTTGAGTTTCTCCCATCTTTTGTCATGGTTATGGTGGCGTAGGTGAAGACAGCTTCAAGATATAACATCAATGTATTAAAGGGGTACTCTGGTGGAAAACACTTATTTTTAAATCAACTGATGCCAGAAAGTTAAACAGATTTGTAAATTACTTCTATTTAAAAAGCTTAATCCTTCCAGTACTTATCAGCTGCTGTATGCTCCAGAGAAAGTTTTTTTCTTTTCTTCTCTGTCTGACCACCGTGCTCTCTGCTGACACCTCTGTCCATTTTAGGAACTGTCCGAAGCAGGAGAGGTTTGCTATGGGGATTTGCTTCTACTCTGGACAGTTCCTGACATGGACAGAGGTGTCAGCAGAGAACACTGTGGCCAGGCAGAAAAGAAATTAAAAAATAAAAGAACTCCCTGTGGAGCATACAGCAGCTGAAAAGTACTGGAAGGATTAAGATTTTTGAATAGAAGTAATTTACAAATCTGTTTAATTTTCTGGCACTAGTTGATTTAAAAAAAAAAAGAAAAAAAATGTTTTCTACTACCGGAGTAGCACGTTAAGTTAGAGTCTTTACGATTCTTTCATGCTGTCCGTACATGAAGCTTCAGGAGCAGCTACCCCATTTCCATTTATAGGAAAAAGTGGCTGTTAACTAAAAGCTGTTCTGTAATGGGGAGGAGTATAGTTGCAATACCAGACACAACCAAGTGGGGCACTATATCAAAAGAGAATACATCCCTTTTTTTAAACCCTTAAAGGGGACCTCTCATCAAATAAACTTTTGATATATTTTAGATTAATGAATGTTGAATAACTTTCCAATAGCATGTTAATGAAAAATATGCTTCTTTCTATTGTATTTTTCCCGATCAGTCCTGTCAGCAAGCATTTCTGACTCATGCTGGAGTCCTAAACACTCAGAGCTGCCAGCCTGCTTTGTTCACAGCCAAACAGGCTGTGAACAAAGCAGGGTGGCAGCTCTGAGTGTTCTCCTTTGTGAACAAAGCAGACTGGCAGCTCGTAGTGTTTAGGACTCCAGCATGAGTCTGAAATGCTTGCTGCCACGACTGGTAGGGAGACCCCTAGTGGTAATTTCTTCAAAGTGGAAAATTAAATAGAAAGAAGCATATTTTTTAATAACATGCAATTGTAAAGTTATTCTGCATACATTAATCTATAATATATCAAAAGTTTTTTTGATGAGAGGTACCCTTTAACAGCGCATGGTGGATATATCCACCAAGGCGCCATTAGGGGTATATGAAGAGGGATGGGGACTTGAGCACGCTCCATAGCCGGTGACTCCTGGCAGCTAATAGCTGGTTATTAACTGTTTAAATGCCTCCGTCACACATCATTGGTGGTGTAGTGGCTGGATTGGCTCTCAGCAAGCAGCAGATCCATTCCTATGGCAGGTTGAAGCAATAGACTGACGATCTAAAGGATTAGTGTAATACTACAGTATTACATTGATCTGTATAAGCAATCGAATGTTATAAGCAATTGAACATATTACGTTTCGCTGTGTGCAGAATTGTCCAAATTATTAAAATGTTATATTATTGATCCTGCACGGTTAATAAATAATAACGTAAATGAAAAAAAAAATCCAAATACTGATTTAGTGTTTTTTTTGTCACTTCACATCCTAGATAATTTTTTCAAAAAGTGATTAAGGGTCTATTCACACGTACAGTATTCTGCACAAATCTGATGCGCAGGATTTCAAGCTATGTTCAGTCAGACCACACGGTGAATGGCATAAAAAAGAAGAAAACCAGCCCCCTCCCCCTTCAAATTAGCAAAATTGCATTTTTTTTAATTTATTTCATGTTACAAAAATTTTTTTTCAGTTTTGTGGCATATTTTATGGAAAAATGTAAGTTGGCGTTAAAGGGATACTCCGCTGGAAAACTTTTTTTTTTTTTTTTTTAAATCAACTGGTGGCAGAAAGTTAAACAGATTTGTAAATTCCTTCTATTAAAAAAAAAAATCTTAATCCTTCCAGTACTTATCAGCTGCTGTATGCTCCAGAGGAAGTTGTATTCCTTTCTGGAATTCTTTTCTGTCTGACCACAATGCTCTATGCTGACACCTCTGTCCATTTTAGGAACTGTCCAGAATAGGAGAAAATCCCCTATAGCAAACCTCTCCTGCTCTGGACAGTTCCTGACATAGGTGTCAGTAGAGAGCACTGTGGTCAGACGGAAAAGAAATTCATAAAGAAAATAACTTCCTCTTGAGCATAAAGAAGCTGATAAGTACTGGAAGGATTAAGATTTTTCAATAGAAATAATTTACAAATATGTTTAACTTTCTGGCAGCGGTTGATAAAAAAAAAATGTTTTCCGTTCTCCAGCAGAGTACCCCTTTAACCTCTTAAGGACGCAGGGCGTACCTGTACACCCTGTGCCCGGTTGCGGTCTATAACCCTGCTTCATAGCGGGTCGGTTCTGGCGGCTAATGAAAGCTGGGACCCTGGGCTAATAGCGTACGGCACCGATCGTTGTGCCACGCGCTATTCACCCTTTAGACGTGGCGTTCAAAGTTGATCGCTGCATCTAAAGTAACAAAAAGACACTACTAGCAGCTCAGTCGGGCTGATCGGGACCATTGCGGTGAAATCGCGATGTTCCGATCAGCTAGGATGCAGTTTTTATCGGTACCATTTTTGATCTGACTATTTGATTGCTTTTTATTCTTTTTTATGGTATAAACAAAAGTGACCAAAAATTTTGGACATTGGAATTTTTTTTACGCGTGCGCCATTGACCGTGCAGTTTAATTACCGTATTTTTCGCCGTATAAGACGCACTTTTTCTTCCCCAAAACTGGGGGGGAAAAGTCGGTGCGTCTTATACGGCGAATGCACCCCTATCGCGGCGGTCCCTGCGGCCATCAACGGCCGGGACCCGCGGCTAATACAGGACATCACCGATCGCGGTGATGCCCTGTATTAACCCTTCAGACGCGGCGATCAAAGCTGACCGCCTCACCTGAAGGGAAAGTGACACTAACCCGGCTGTTCAGCGATTTCACCGCGGCGGTCCCGAACAGCCCGACTGAATAGCCGGGTTAGTGCTTACAGGACACCGGGAGGGACCTTACCTGCCTCCTCGGTGTCTTCTCCGTTCAGGGATCCCCTGTATGGCCGGCGCTCTCCTTCCTCGTCATCATGTCGTCGCGTACGTGCGTCGGCGTGCGTAACGACGTGATGGCGGCGACGGAGAGCGAGGATACCCGGCCGGCAGCAGAGACGTTCCGGAGCGACGGGGACACGGCGACAGCGTTGGAGCGACATCCAGGGCAGCGGTGACGGGTCCGGAGCGGCGGGGACACGTGAGTATTACCTCATATGCAGTGGTCTTCAATCTGTGGACCTCCAGATGTTGCAAAACTACAACTCCCAGCATGCCCGGACAGCCAACGGAGATACCACATATGTTTATTTTTATTTTGTTTATATATTTTTTATATGGAATTTGGGAAAAGGGGGTGATTTAAACTTTTAATAAGGAAAGGGTTAATGTGTGTGTTTTTAAACTTTTTTTTTTTTTTTTTTTTTTACACTTTTAGTCCCCTTAGAGGACTTTTAGGAGGAATCCTTTGATTCCTCATACAGATCAATGTGGTTCCATAAAACTACATTGATCTGTGTGCTCTGCGCTCGATTAATAAAGCCTTGACTCGATTGACTCAGTGCAGGAGTCGGCATGGAAGCCCTCTAGCTACCTCAGCAGCCCGCAATCACGCTGTGGGGGGGGGGGGGGTGATCCACCCCACTGGACCACCAGGGACAGGATAAAGGCACCTTTAGACACCGCTGTCAGCTTTGACATTGGCGATCTAAAGGGTTAATAGCCGGGCGCGGCGATCACCACATGTCGGCTATTAACGCCGGCCCCCAGCTACAAGACTCAGCTGGGGGCCGGCCAGTATGACACGTGCTCCAGTTGGGAGCCTGTGCCATACCCCGTTAAAGGGGTACTCCGATGGAAAACTTTTTTTTTTTTAATCAACTGGTGCCAGAGAGTTAAACAGATTTGTAAATTACTTGTATTAAAAAAAATCTTAATCCTTCCAATACTTATTAGCTGCTGAATACTACAGAGGAATTTTTTTTCTTTTTGGAACACAGAGCTCTCTGCTGACATCACGAGCACAGTGCTCTCTGCTGACATCTCTGTCCATTTTAAGAACTGTCCAGAGTAGGAGAAAATCCCCCATAGCAAACATATACTGCTCTGGTCAGTTCCTAAAATGGACAGAGATGTCAGCAGAGAGCACTGTACTCGTGATGCCAGCAGAGAGCTCTGTGTTCCAAAAAGAAAAGAATTTCCTCTGTAGTATTCAGCAGCTAATAAGTACTGGAAGGATTAAGATTTTTTTTTTAATAGAAGTAATTTACAAATCTGTTTGACTTTCTGGCACAAGTTGATTTAAAAAAAAAAAAAAGTTTTCCACCGGAGTACCCCTTTAACGGGGTATGGCGCAGGCTTCCAACTCGAGCTTGCGTCATACCGGCCGGCCCCCAGCAGATTCCTGTAGCTGGGGACCGGCGTGAATAGCCGACATGCAGTGATCGCCGCGCTCGGCTATTAACCCATTAGATCACCACTGTCATAGCTGAAAGCAGTGTCTAAAGGTGCCTTTATCCTGTCCCTGGTGGTCCAGTGGGGTGGATCGCCCCCCCACAGCGCGATTGCGGGCTGCTGAGGTAGCTAGAGGGCTTCCATGCCGACTCCTGCACTGAGAATGATAAAGCCTGGCAGGACATCCATGGTCGTTAACAGGTTAAGGGGTTAAAAAGTACAATTGGTCTCACAAAAACAAGACTTTATATGGGTCTGTAGATGGAAAAATAGATACATTATGGCTAAAAAGGCAAATAGAAAAAAAGCAAAAACAAAATGTATCTGCGTCCTTAAGGGGTTTATTCTGGACGACCCTAAAATGAATAACGAAGAAGCGAATGATAAAGCGTCAGAGGTAATTGTCTAATATAAAGCAATGATTCTGCAGACGGGATAGATACACAGCCAGTTACTTCAATTACATGCAAATCAATGAAGGATTATTACATCGCTGCGAGCGGCTCATAACGGGGATTGAAATTTCGGTGATGAAGATTAACTCAAAAAACACTGAACGTTCTCCAAACGAAACTGACATTTTATAACGCAATGAGAGAAAAATGTACAATTTCGTGGCCTAACATTCATAGAATCATAGAAACATAGAATCATAGACTGTGTCGGCAGATAAGAACCATTTGGCCCATCTAGTCTGCCCAATAATCTGAATCCTATTAATAGTCCCTGGTCCTATCTTATATGAAGGATAGCCTTATGCCTATTTCTATCTTATATGAAGGATAGCCTTATACCTATCCCTATCTTATATGAAGGATAGCCTTATGCCTATTTCTATCTTATATGAAGGATAGCCTTATACCTATCCCTATCTTATATGAAGGATAGCCTTATGCCTATTTCTATCTTATATGAAGGATAGCCTTATACCTATCCCTATCTTATATGAAGGATAGCCTTATGCCTATTTCTATCTTATATGAAGGATAGCCTTATACCCATCCCTATCTTATATGAAGGATAGCCTTATACCTATCCCTATCTTATATGAAGGATAGCCTTATACCCATCCCTATCTTATATGAAGGATAGCCTTATACCTATCCCATGCATGCTTAAAGGGGTACTCCGGTGGAAAAAATTTTTTTTTTTAAATCAACCGGTGCCAGAAAGTTAAACAGATTTGTAAATTACAAAATTGCGGTTTTCTTTTTAATTTCCCCACACAAATAGTATTTTTTTGGTTGCGCCATACATTTTATGGTGAAGTGAGTGATGGCATTACAACGGACAACTGGTCGCGCAAAAAACAAGCCCTCATACTAGTCTGTGGATGAAAATATAAAAGAGTTATGATTTTTTGAAGGCGAGGAGGAAAAAACGAAAACGTAAAAATACAATTGTCTGAGTCCTTAAGGCCAAAATGGGCTGAGTCCTTAAGGGGTTAAAGGGGTACTCCGGTGGAAAACTTTTTTTTTTTTTTTTTTATCAACTGGTGCCAGAAAGTTAAACAGATTTGTAAATTACTTCTATTAAAAAAAAATCTTAATCCTTCCTGTACTTATTAGCTGCTGAATAATATTGAGGAAATTCTTTTCTTTTTGGAACACAGAGCTCTCTGCTGACATCATGACCACAGTGCTCTCTGCTGACATCTCTGTCCATTTTAGGAACTGTCCATGGACAGAGATGTCAGCAGAGAGCACTGTGGTCATGATGTCAGCAGAGAGCTCTGTGTTCCAAAAAGAAAAGAATTTCCTCAGTATTATTCAGCAGCTAATAAGTACAGGAAGGATTAAGATTTTTTTTTTTTATAGAAGTAATTTACAAATCTGTTTAACTTTCTGGCACCAGTTGATTAAAAAAAAAAAAAAAAAGTTTCCCACTGGAGTACCCCTTTAACCCCTTAAGGACTCAGCCCATTTGGGCCTTGAGGACTCAGACAATTTTATTTTTACGTTTTCGTTTTTTCTTCCTCGCCTTCAAAAAATCATAACTCTTTTATATTTTCATCCACAGACTAGTATGAGGGCTTGTTTTTTGCGCGACCAGTTGTCCGTTGTAATGCCATCACTCACTTCACCATAAAATGTATGGCGCAACCAAAAAAATACTATTTGTGTGGGGAAATAAAAAAAGAAAACCGCAATTTTGCTAATTTTGGAAGGTTTTGTTTTCACGCCGTACAATTTACGGTAAAAATGACGTGTGTTCTTTATTCTTTGGGTCAATACGATTAAAATGATACCAATTATTACATACTTTTCTATTACTGTTGCGCTTAAAAAAAATCGCAAACTGTTTAACCAAATTAGTACGTTTAAAATCCCCCTCTTTTGAAGACCTATAACTTTTTCATTTTTCCGTATAAGCGGCGATATGAGGGCTCATTTTTTGCGCCATGATCTGCACTTTTTATTGATACCATATTTCCTTATATAAAACTTTTAATAATTTTTTAATACTTAATTTTTTAGGAAATAAAATGTTATAAAAAAAAACAGCTATTTTGGACTTTTTACGTTCACGCCGTTCACCGTACGGTATCATTAACATTTTATTTTAATAGTTCAGATATTTTCGCACCCGACGATACCAAATATGTATATAAAAATTTTTTTTACCCTTTTTGGGGGTGAAATAGTGAAAATGGGACAATTTACGTTTTTATTGGGGGAGGGGGTTTTTCAAATTTTTTTTACTTTTATTTTTTACTTTTATTACTTTTATTTTTAGACTTTAATAGTCCCCATAGGGGACTATTTATAGCTATCATTTGATTGCTAATACTGTTCAGTGCTATGCATAGGACATAGCACTGATCAGTATTATCGGTCATCTTCTGCTCTGGTCTGCTCGATCTCAGACCAGAGCAGAAGACTCCGGGAGACGGCCGGAGCCAGGTGAGGGGACCTCCGGCCGCCATGCTGGATGATCGAATCGCCGCGGCAGCGCTGCAGTCGATCCGATCATTCATTTAAAGTACCATTCATCCATTTAAAGCCATTACGAGCGCGTCCCTGGCCGGGACCTACCTCGCATAACGCGAGCACCGCTCCGATGCTCACGGTTATGCATATTACGTAAATGTACGTCCTGGTGCGCTTAGTACCAGCTCACCAGGACATACATTTACGTCCTGTGTCGTTAAGGGGTTAAAGGGGTACTCCGCCTCTAGACATCTTATCCCCTATCTACAATCTCGGCTGTGGGACTCCAGACATCCGGTGCATGGAGTGAACTTCGCTTCGTGTCGGATGACTGGCGATGCGGGGGTGGAGGCTCATGACGTCCCAGTCTTGCCCCGTTTGTGACGTCATGGCCACGCCCCCTCAATGCAAGTCTGTGGGAGGGTGCAGCGCTGGGTGCAGGGCCAGAGGCTCATGACGTCACAGCCATGCCCGCTTGTGATGTCACGGCCACGCCCCCTCAATGCAAGTCTATGGGAGGGGCGTGACGGCAGTCACGCCCCTCCCATAGACATGCATTGAGGGGGTGTGGCCGTGATGTCACGAGCGGGCGTGGCTGTGACGTCATGAGCCTCTGGTGCTGCACCCGATGCTCTAAACGAACGCAGGGAGATCAGCAGGGAGATCGCGGGGGTCCTCAGTGGCAGGCTCCCCGCGATCAGACATCTTATCCCCTATCCTTTGGATAAAATGTCTAGGGGAGGAGCACCCCTTTAAGTTAGTGATAGATTTTACCCCCACCAATGTAGGTCTCCCCCACTCAAGCCAGTGCCACTTAGATAGGGTTAGACCAGTTATTGTGTATAGATCCTTCCTGCACCTCAGTTTTCGTGACCACTAGGCCAATACCTTTCACTGATCATCGCTGTGTAATGTGATGTTCCCCTTATGTAACATGGGCACTGTTTAAGGTGTCTACAGGAGCTCTGTAAATATTCAGAAACATCCACAGTCACCAAAACAGATCTGTCTAATATAAAAAAAAATATATATAAAGTCGACAGAGGAGTGGAGGAGGGGGATGTCGCTGCAAATTCACTCTGGGAGACTATATGCAGTGAGAGGGAGGAGGGAGGAGCAGGGTTGAGAGATCTGATTGGCTTAAAGCACACAGGATATTGTTTTTTGCAATTTTGGGAAAAATCACAATAAAAACTGAGTATAACTACTAAATATCCTGATCCTATAGAGATAGCAGCAGTATACAGATAGAGCTGGAGGGGAGGTGTATAACTACTATATATCCTGATCCTATAGAGATAGCAGCAGTATACAGATAGAGCTGGAGGGGAGGTGTATAACTACTAAATATCCTGATCCTATAGAGATAGCAGCAGTATACAGATAGAGCTGGAGGGGAGGTGTATAACTACTATATATCCTGATCCTATAGAGATAGCAGCAGTATACAGATAGAGCTGGAAAGGAGGTGTATAACTACTATATATTGTGATCTTACAGGGGTAGCAGCTGTATACAGATAGAGCTGGAGGGGAGGTACAGTATATATCTACTATATATATCCTGGTCCCATAGAAATAACAGCAGCAGTGTTCAGAGAGCAGGAAGGGAGGTGTATAACTACTATATATATCCTGATTCCATAGAGATAGCAGTAGCAGTATACAGATAGAGCTGGAGGAGAGGTGTATAATTATTATATATCCTGATCCCATAGAGATAGCAGCAGCAGTATAGAGATAGAGCTGTAGAGGATGTGTATAACCACTATATATAGTGATCTTCTAAGGATAACAGCAGCAGTATACAGACAGAGCTAGGGGGAGGTGTATAACTACTATATATCCTGACCCCATAGAGACAGCAACAGTATACAGATAGAGCTGGAGGGGAGGTATTTATCTACTAACTATCATGATCCCATAGAGATAGCAGCAGCAGTATACAGATAGAGCTGAAGGGAAGGTGTATAACTATTATATATCTTTAAGTCATAAAGATAGAAGCAGCAGTATACAGATAGAGCTGGGAGCAGAAGTGTATAAGGACTATATATCCTGATCCCACAGATATTGCAGCAGTATACAGATAGAGCTGGAGGGGAGGTGTATAACTGCTATATATCCTGATCCCATAGAGATAGCAGCAGCAGTATACAGACAGAGCTGGAGGGGAGGTGTATATCTACTATATATCCTGATCCCATATAGATAGCAGCAGCAGTGTACAGACAGAGCTGGAGGGGAGGTGTATATCTACTATACATCCTGATCCCATATAGATAACAGCAGCAGTATAAGGATAGAGCTGGGTGGGGAGGTGTATAACAACTATATATCCTGATCCCATAGAGATAGCAGCAGTATACAGATAGAGCTGGGTGGGGAGGTGTATAACAACTATATATCCTGATCTTACAAAGATAGCAGCAGCAGTATACAGATAGAGCTGGAGGGGAGGTGTATAACCACTATTTATACTGACCCAGGACTGACCACTTTCTCTGACACATTACACACTGTAATTTTGTGTGAGTCAGGCTGGTGATCACATGACCCAGTTACAGTAATGAAACACATAGATGCAGCTGCACTGGAAAAAAAAAAACAAATGGCAAAGTTGACTAGCGACTAGCTGGACGTATCTGACCACAAAGCATTTGAAGGGGCTATGCAGGAAATATTTCTTAAAAATGGATAAATACTAAAATGAATAAATCATACCCTACACAAATAAAGACGAAAAGTTCTCCATCTGAGCTCCCCCTCTCTTCCTACCTGTTTTTCCATCATCATCTATAGACAGATGCTACATCAGAAAAGCTTTTAGCCGGTAAGGGGGTGTTTATTAAAGTGTGGGTGTTCATGGGAACAAGGTATCGTAGAAGTAACGAAAAATTGTTTTCTTCTGATATGTGATTTAAAGGGACACGAAGGTAAAGCTTCATAGATATCACAAGCTGTGGCCTAATGCCCATATGAATGGGAAGGGCGCAAGCCCCGGCCCTGACATTTTGTGGAAGAATGGCGCATAGATTTGAGAACCCCTGTAGACGTTACAAACTGTAGAACCCCTGAAGAAACTTCTGGAAGCCCCACACTTAGAGAATGGCGCCCATCACTGGTAAGACACAACGTCGGACGCCTAAATATTCTGCTTTAAAGGGGTACTCCGCTGCTCAGCATTTGGAACAAACTGTTCCGAACGCTGGAGCTGGCGCCAGGAGCTCTTGATATCATAGCCCCGCCCCCTAATGACATCACGCACGCTCGCCCCCTCAATGCAAGTCTATGGGAGGGGGCGTGACGTTGTCACGCCCCCTCCCATAGACTTGCATTGAGGGGGTAGGGCGTGATGTTATGAGGGGGGGGGTTGGCTATGACATCACAAGCTCCCTGCGCCGTCTCCAGCGTTTGGAACAGTTTGTTCCAAACGCTGAGCAGCGGAGTACCCCTTTAATGGTCAATGAGGAATAAAGTCTAATAAATATAAATGAGGTAAAAAGGGAAATACCTAACAGACATACATGATTATTCAAATACACTGAGTGTGGCAGAAGATGATGGTTGTTCTCATGCAGCAGGGCAAAAAAAAAATTGGAAAAGGTTACAAAGGGAGAACATACAATATCAATGGAAAAGATAATATAAATAATAATGTAAATGATTATTAATGATGTAATAATAATAATATAAAGCCTTCAAAATAGAAATGCAACACAGAAAGAGGCAGAAGATGATGGTTGTTTCAAGTCAGCAGTGTACACAAATGGACATCAGGTTTTTTCATTTTTGCTTTTTTGTTTTTTTCCACGTCACCTTCTAAAAATCCTAACGTTTTCAATTGATCAGCTACAGATCTATACGAGGGCTTTATATATATATATATATATATATATATATATATATATATGTATATTTGTAGGGCAAATTTGAAACAAAACACCATTTTGTAATTTTGGGGGCTTCCAATTCTACACAGTGCACTTTTCGGTAAAAATGACACCTCATCTTTATTCTGTAGGTCCATACGATTAAAATGATACCCTACTTATATAGGTTTATTTAGTTTTACTTCTTATAAAAAAAAATTATAACTTGTCCGAAAATTAGCATGTTTAAAAATGTCCTCTTCTGACCCCTTTAATTTTTTTAATTATCTTTCTGTACATGGGAATGTGTGGGGGCTAATTTTTTGCACCATTATCTGTTGTTTTTATTGGTACCATTTTTGTTTTGATGGGACTTTTTGATCACTTTTTATACATTTTTTTAGGATATACAAAGTAACCAAAAATACACAATTCTGGTATTTTTTTTACGTATACGCCATTGACCGTGCGGTTTAATTAACGTTATATATTTATACTTCAAACATTTACACACGTGGCGATATGAGATATGTTTATGTTCATATTTGTTTGAATATTTTTATTTTTTATTTTTTATGGGAAAAGGGGGCTGACTCAAACTTTTATTAGGGAAGGGGATAAATCACATTTATTAACTTTTTTTTTCTTCAGATTGCATACACTGTTCAATTCTATGGCATAGCATTGATCAGTGTTATCGCTGCTCGATTGCTCCAGCCTGCTGAGGCTTCCTGGAGCTTCAGAGCACTGATCGGAAGGCGAGGAGGCAGGTAAGGGCCCTCAGCTAATCGGGACATCGTATTTTTTCTGAACATTTTAGATGCCGCAATCAACTTTGAGCGCGGCGTCGAATGGGTTAATGCCAGACATCACCACGATCGGTGATGTCCGGCATTAGCCACACGTCCCTGCAGCTCATAGCCGCCGGGACCACCCCGTTATGATGCGGACTCAGCTCCTCGGCCCGCATTATAGAAGGGGAGAGGGACATTTCCATTTTCTTTACACTGTTGACTATGAGCAACCATCATCTTCAGCCACACTCTGTTGCATTTCTATCTTAACCACTTCAGGACGAAGGGCGTACCTGTACGCCCTTCGTCCTTAAGTGGTTAAGATAGAAATGCAACAGAGTGTGGCTGAAGATGATGGTCGCTCACAGTCAACAGTGTAAAGAAAATGGAAATGATTATATAAATCTTTCAAGATAGAAATGCTACACAGAGTGCGGATGAAGATGATGGTTGTTCTCAGTCAGCATTGTAAAGAAAATGGGAAGCTTATAAAAGGAGAACATATAGTTGTATCAATGGAAAGGATGTATATAAATCCTTTAAAATAGAAATGCAACATAGAGTGTGGCGGAAGATGATGATTGTTTCCAGTCAGCAGCGTAAAGAAAATGGAAAGGATTATATACATTCTTCAAGATAGAAATGCAACACAGAGTGTGCCTAAAGATAATGGTTGTTACCAGTCAGCAGTGTAAAGAAAATAGAAAGATTATAAAAGAAAAACCCAAGGGTGGACAATGGAAGACAATGGTGGACAATCAAGTATACAGATCCTCTAATTGTGGGGATTCCAAAATTTATACTAGGGGTTGTCACCTTAAAGGGGTACTCCACTGGAAAACATTTTTTTTTAAATCAACTGAAGCCAGAAAGTTAAACAGATTTGTAAATTACTTCTATTAAAAAAAATCTTAATCCTTCCAGCACTTATCAGCTGCTGTTTTGATCCACAGGAAGTACTTTTCTTTTTGAATTTCCTTTCTGTCTGACCACAGTGCTCTCTGCTGACACCTCTGTCCATTTTAGGAACTGCCCAGAGTAGGAGCAAATCCCCATAGAAAACCTCTCTCTGATCTGGACGGTTCCTAAAATGGACAGAGGTGTCAGCAGAGAGCAGTGTGGTCAGGCAGAAAGGAAATTCAAAAAGAAAAGAACTTCCTGTGTATCAAAACAGCAGCTTTTAAGTACTAGAAGGATTAAGATTTTTTAATAGAAGTAATTTACAAATTTATTTAACTTTCTGGCACCAGTTGATTTAAAAAATTTTTTTTTCCAGTGGAGTACCCCTTTAATCCTGACCAAGGTAGTCCACCTTTTGCGCTCATATTTTATTAAAAGTGTCTTATCAATGGGTATATGGCTGCTGTGCCCCTTGGCAAATGCTACCTGCTGTGCTACCGTAGGGCAAATTGGATGCTACCCAGCTGGTTGCACGATCAGGGTAGGTCCTTTAGATGGACAGATGCTCTTTGTCGCTCCTGTTTTTCACTTAGGGTACATTCCCACACGGCGTATTTGCTGCTGCGTATTTTATTTTCCCTGTTGAAGTCAATGGGTAGGAAAATACGCAGCACCAAATACGCAGCAAATACGCAGCAAAATACGCCACGTGGGAATGCACCCTTATACTGTTTTCGATTATATCGAGGTTATAGAACGTGATCTCTATCTAGTGCATATCGGTAGTTTTAGTTTAAGACAGAAATCCTGCAAGACCTTTTCTTAATTGAAGGTCTCCACAATAAATTCTCATATAGCAAATGACAGTCAGAACACGTTAAGTTAGAGATATAAAGAAGAAAGTCTTATTATCTGCCCCCTGAATACAACTATTGTGGAATGAGCCCATTGAATGTTAAACGGCCAATTACACCAAATCACAAATGTGCTGATTTCCATTGATTTGAATGTACAATCTCAGGTTATTATTACAACCAATTTCTTCATGTCTATTGAAGGAGCCGCGCAGCTAATCTTCTGCAACAATAAGCAGCCAATTCTTCGCCTAGATCACAGATTTACATTAATGGAGGAGAAAAAAGAACCTGAGACCGAAAAAAAAAAAAAGAAAAAAAAGATGGGCTTAAAGAAGATGACCGGCCTTAGCTACGCCTGACCAATGCCACAGGGTGCCAGCTGTAAAGGGGGCAACCAGAGGTTGGGTACAACTTATCATGCACTCTACTCTCTCTACCCAAGTGGAACGGTAATAAATGGACTCCAATGGGGCAATAAGTGGCAACTGGGCAGAAAGGGTCATTTAAAGGGGTTCTCCGGTGCTTACACGTCTTATCCCCTATCCAAAGGATAGGGGATAAGATGCCTGATCGCGGGAGTCCCGCAGCTGGGGACCCCCGGGATCATGCACGCGGCACCCCGTTTGTAATCAATGCCCGGAGCGTGTTCGCTCCGGGTCTGATTATGGTCGACCACAGGGCGGGCGGCGTGTGACGTCACGCCTCCGCCCCCGTGTGACGTCACGCTCCGCCCCTCAATGCAAGCCTACGGGAGGGGGCGTGATAGCCATCACGCCCCCTCCCGTCGGCTTGCATTGAGGGGCGGAGTGTGACGTCACACAGGGGCGGATGCGTGACGTCACACGCCACCGGCCTTGCGGTCGCCGGTAATCAGTCTCGGAGCGAACACGCTCCGGGCACTGATTACAAACGGGGTGCCGCGTGCATGATCCCGGGGGTCCCCAGCTGCGGGACTCCCGTGATCAGGCATCTTATCCCCTATCCTTTGGATAGGGGATAAGACGTGTAAGCACCGGAGTACCTCTTTAACACAAGAACTAGATGAGAAATAAGTGGCCAATTGGCACAGAATTTAGTGGTCATTTGCCATTTACCTCCTTTTTTGGCCCTGTTCATATTATGTTAATGATCATTTCAAAAGCTCTTCTTGTGCACATTAAAGGGGTACTCCGGCCCTAATACATCTTATGCCCTAAGGATAGGGGTTAAGATGTCTGATCGCGGGGGTCCGGCCGCTGGGGACCCCCCGCAATCTGTCATTCAGCACCCACCTTTTGTGAGCTCTCCACAGTGCTGGAGGTTCTGAGTGTGCTGCGTGACGACCACGGGGCTGGAGTATGGTCACGCCCCCCCCTATAGACTTGCATTTAGGGGGCGGGGTGTGATGTCACACAGGGGCGGAGTCGTGACTTCACGATACTCTGGCCCCGTGGTCGTCACGCTGCACACTTGGAGCCTCCAGCGCTGCAGAGAGCTCGCAAAGGTGGGTGCTGAATGACAGATTGTGTGGGACCCCCGCGATCAGACATCTTATCCTGTAACCTTTGGATAGGGGATAAGAGGTATTAGGGCCGGAGTACCCCTTTAAAGGGGTACTCCACTGGAAAACAGTTTTTTAAATCAACTGGTGACAAAAAGTTAAACAGATTTGTAAACTACTTCTATATAAAAAATCTTAGTCCTTCCGGTACTTATCAGCTGCTGTATGCTCCACAGGAAGTTCTTTTCTTTTTGAATTTATTTTCCGTCTGACCACAGTGCTTGCTCTCTGCTGACACCTCTGTCCATGTCAGGAACTGTCAAGAGTAGGAGCAAATCCCCATAGCAAACCTCTCCTGCTCTGGACAGTTCCTAAAATGGACAGAGGTGACAGCAGAGAGCACTGTGGCCAGACAGAAAGGAAATAAAAAAAGTACTGGAAGGATGAAGATTTTTAAATAGAAGCAATTTACAAATCAGTTTAACTTTCTGGCACCAGATGATTTACAAAAAATGTTTTCCAGGGGAGTACCCCCTTAAAGGGGTACTCTGCTGCTAGACATCCAAAGGATAGGGGATAAGATGTCTGATTGTGGGGGTCACGCTGCTGGGCCTCTCTCCCCCGCAATCTCCCGCAGCACCGGATGCCGGCTTCCTGCAGCAGTGGTCATGACGTCACCCTCACGCCCCGTGTGATGTCACACCACACCCCTCCATTCATGTCTATGGGAGGGGGCGTGTCTGCCGACACGCCCCCTCCCATAGACATGAATGAAGGGGGCGTGGCATGATGTCACAAGGGGGGGGGGGGCTGTGATGTCACGATCACGGCCTCCGGCTCCAAGCGTTCTGGCCTGGAGTACCCCTTTAAGGTTCTGTTCCCACTACTGTCATAAGCCTTTGCAAACTACTTTAATGAGAAGAACAGCAGTCAGAACATAGGACGCTGGGAAGAAATCTGATGGACCCCATTATGAGTTAATCCCTTTTCTGATGTAACTGCTGCGATCATACAGTAACGGTTGGCACTTCCTGAGCTAACTGAGTTACTGTTATGGTGCGGGGTCTCTGACTGGCCGTACCATAGTGGCAGACATGCAGCTGCTATTGGGCCCATGGGGAGATGGGGCACCGTCCTGGTTGGTCTCATTCCATTTTCTATTGGTAAGAAACAGGGAACTGCATTGTCACCGAATGAATGGAGTAGGTATTGACTTTCTGACCTAGGAGCAAAATGAGGCATCACAATAGGAGACCCATTTTGATTGGCCCCTTTACTTCTATGTACACCACAGTATGCGGCCGTAGCATAAAAGTCTTCTACTCTGGGAAATTTGGTTTGGAGTTTTGCTGTTGTCATCTACTCTGGGGTCTAAGGCTGGATGTGTAATGGTGAACCACTGGGACATTGTGGCCGACACTATTCTAAAGCCAAAAGGACATCTGAATATCTTACTTCATATATTCCACTTCCCATAATCAGCTGATCACTTCCACAGCAGGAGACTGAAAAAATAGTACTTGGAGTGCCCTCTCCCCCTTCGCTAAAGTATCCTACACACCTACCTACAAATATGGCCATAACTGGTATGCAGCTCTACCAGATTGGGCCTAGTTGACTTGTATGAGCTCAGCTGTACCACTAGACCCATCATTACTCATATTATTGGAACTGTGCAGGGTATGATGGTAAAGATAACATGGCACTCCAGTAAGCACCACTTGAATTAAGGGGTTAAGCACCACTTGAATTAAGGATTAACATCAATGTTATATCCTTTTAAAGGGGTTGTCCACCATATTGTTACTACCGGTTTACGTGTTACTACAAATGTTGGACTTCATCACGTAGAGTACTCGGTGTTGAGTGATCAAGTGCGTAACGTATAGATGGGAGAAGACACAATAGAACAATGGAGAGCTCGGAAAATAGGTTTTTCTAGAGGTTAATTAAGGTCTTTGAAGGGAAGATCAATGAGATTTTCTTCTACAACGAACATCGATTCCCTGGTGTAATTTAGCAAAAGTGTTAAATGAGGTTCACGTTGTAATGTAGATCTTGGATGGAGGTCACGGAGGTATTTAATGGATGTACCTTGAGATTAAGTTTTGTCTTATGTATGATTGGTCACCATAAAGACCACTTTAGAGTGAAACATCTATTTATCTGACCTAAACCCACTAAGCTGGTGGAGCATGGTAGCTATAAGGAATTGGTGAGATGAGGACGTCTTGCTTTATATACAATGGGGGAGATTTATCAAAGGATTTAGACTGGTTTTTCCTGTCTAAAATTGTCGCACAGAAAGTTGCAGTCTAAATATGTGCGACTTTTTCTTTAGAGGATTTCTAGAACACGATGCATTCTAGTCTATTTTAGATGGAAAAATGCATTGGTGCTGAATTTATCAAAAGCGACTTTTCGGCGACAAGTCACGTTGGCTGCAAGTACGCTGAAATGTCAGACCGTGCTGGAGCAGGTTAGAATACAATCTACAGCATAGATCCCGAAGTCTTTGCACAGAATTTATCAACAGCCGTGCGACTAGATATATATAAAATAGACCGGCCTAATGCTCTGTAGTTTGGTCTATATTGATGCGGGACATAGACAGCTTTGATAAATCTCCCCCAATGTGTGGTTTCCTCATGCCCTATAGCTTAGGGGAACATTTAGTAGTTGTAAGTATCAAAATTAACTTGTAGTAAGTTCCATTTAGATGAAGAAAATGTTGGTCATCATGGGCTACCGGCATGGTCTACACTACAGGGCCCAGAGGCTGCAGATGTAGGTACAGGAGGATCAATTCTGGGGAAGAACCCTAGTGGCCTTCTGTTATCTGCTGTCGATATTCTGCTGCCTATTACTTTGCTATGAGATCTCAGATCTGCACAAAGAGCAGACTTTATGGTCCAGTATAAACATGAGTAGCAATGAATCAAAATTCTGATATGTATTCGGATCGTGTGGACTTCAGGTACTCCTGACCATACACCTATAGGATAGATTTTGGCCCAATGCTCAATCGACCAACATGAATTTCTCCTGATCCTACATAGATGCCAAGTATACAGCTCATGTGTTCTGAATAGGGAGGGTAGGGAGAAAGTTGGGTTGGATAGTTGTGCCAGGCTACATTGGCAACTTACCTCCCCAAGAACAAATGGATTAGGTAGATGAAATCCAACATGACTGATACTCCTACCATCGGGGAGAAAGTGAGGCAGCCTCCATACACATACACATAGGTCATACGGTTTCTCTGAATTTGGAAGGTTTGGCCAACACATATCTGATGTGTATGGTCAGCGTAAATGAGTTATCCAGAGACTAAAAACACTTTATACTCACCTACCTCGGTGCTCCCACTGTGATGTCAACCGGTCTCTCTCAACTCCGGGTACTACCTACTTTTGAGACAAGCTCTTATTGTTAGTGATGACCTGCTAAGCCAATGACTGAGTGAGGAGGGACACCACTGCAATCAATGATTGGCTGAACAGGACGTCACTGCTGTGAAAATCTCATCTCGGAAGTAGGTAGTAGCCGAGGCTGCTGGGGAACGGATGATGTCACCAGAGGACCGAGGTAGGTGATTATAGGTTTTTATAGTCTCTGGATTACTCCTTTAAGCTACCCAAACACATATGTGATGGCCAAACCTTCCCAATTCAGCACGAACGGAGAAAGTTTTTTTTTTAGACTTCACATTCTATAGCACACTGGAAGCATAATGGATTCCATTAACATCACTGTTAGATACTGTTATAGATGCATCACTATGCATTTATAACAGTATCTTGGCTTAAAGGGGTACTCAACTGGCCAGCATTCGGACGTAAATGGTCTGAACGCTGTTTTCCCTCTGTGGGGGTCAGCCACGCCCCTCGTGACATCACAGCCATGCCCCCTCAATGCAAGTCTATGGGAGGGGGCGGGACAACTGTCGCGCCCTCTCCCATAGACTTGCATTGAGGGGGCGTGGCCGTGATGTCACGAGGGGCATGGCTGACCCCTGCAGCGCGAAAACAGCGATCGGAACATTTACTTCCGAACACTGGCCAGTGGAGTACCCCTTTAAGCTACAAACAGTAGCCATGAAGGCAGGTGTGAACAAGGCCCATTTGGGGCCACCATCAGCTTAACTTGGCAGAGAAAGAACTGTCCACGTGAAGCCCAAGGGGAACAGCTGTCATTGGGTGGTATCATTTGTCTGCGTTGGGTGGTTTGTGTTTGTAATAACAGCCATGGATTCCTGACTGGTGGTCCATCTGGTGGCCATGTCTATTCTCAATGTTACCTATGCATCTCTAATAGCTGGGGAGTGCATGCCCGACGGGGGAGGGGGAGGGTCGGCTGGAAGATTGCCAAGATGGATCCAACAAGACATGTTGTCTTCTTGGTCAGGGTATTTAGAAATCAGGCTTTGGTAGCAAACTGGGTGATAGAAACCCACTGCCCACCAGGGCCGCAAAGATCCGGCCAACCATACTGTAGCTATTCTGCAATCACCAAAAACTTTTTAGCATGCAGAACAAATTGTATAATTGCATAAAATGTATCCGTCCCCTGATAAATAAAGAAATGATTGTTTCTCAATCAACATCCGATGCCGCGAAAACCTCGGAATATTTCCATGATGATTTGGAGAGTGTTACATCTGCCCATTAATTCCCGTCTTTTATTTTTATTATTATAATTATGTATTTTGCCGTCCATCCATTTTATCGCTCACTGTTGCTCATTTTCGTTGGGGGTTCAGCCTGTCGTGTGTTTTTTTTTTTTTTGGCCTTCATGACTTGTTGCCGATTAGCATTATCCGTCTCATTTCCCAAAAGACTATGCAAATGATTATGTGCGATTATAAAACAAAAGGGAAAGGACTCATTAATTTATGAGCTGTGGATCAGCATAAAGATTTATCCCACATTAAATGCACAACAGAATACGGGATCCATCCTGCATGCTAATGCCTCAGCGCCAGAAACTTCCTGCTCGACCTATTCTGTATCGCTGTAGCGTACAGTAGGTGCGTGCACAATATCCCCAATATTTTTTTTTCTGTTTGTAACTAACTTTGGGGATGGCTGTAAGGTGCTCCCAGTATAGGAGGTCTGTGCTGTCCAGCCTCCTCTCTAGGTTCACTCCTGATATTGGCCTGATTGGCTGAGGCCGCACACCTCCCTCCCTCATCTATATTCACTGCTTTCTCCCGGCAGCTTAGAGCAGCTCAAAAAGGGAAAAGGAAGCAAAGACCAGTTAAGTCACCATGAATTGTAGTTTTACAACAGCTGCAGGTAGTGTTTTAAAATACTGGCCCAGATTTATTAAACTGTGTGAGAGAGAAAGTGGAGTGATTTTCCCACAGCAACCAATCACAGCTCAGCTTTCACTTTACCACAGCTCATTAGCTGAGCTGTGATTGGTATCTATGGGAAAATCACTCCCCTTTTTCTCTCACACAGATTGATAAATTTGGGCCACTGTGTAAGAACAGCTGCTCTGCCATTCAGAAGTCCGAGAAAGCTGGATGACAACCAGTATGGGTGTCACCATATATGTCATCCAACTTTCAGAGATTCATAAATGGCAGAGAAGCTTGATCAACGATTTAGTAGTCGGTGAAAGCTGAGCGACACACATGGTGACAGCCATGTTGATTTTCACTCAGCTTACCCAGACTCCTGAATGGCAGAAAAGCATGTTTCTCTGCCATTCAGAAGTCAAGAAAAGCTGAGTGACACACATGGTGAAAGCCATATTGGTTGTCATCTATCTTTCACAGACTCCTGAATGGCTGATCAGCTTCTCTGCCATTCAGGAGTGTATAAAAGCTGAGTGACATAAATGGTGACAGCCATGTTGGTTGACATTCAGCTTTCCTAGGAACAGATAAAAAAAATAAAAAAAATAAATGCATAAAAAACTACTGTACCTGTATCACTAAACTTAGCACTAATTTAGGAAAATCTATTTTTATTTTTACACATTTTAACCTGTTATAAACTCACCATGGTATCTTAGCTATACTGCAGGCAAACTCCAATTGTCCTCCTCTCTGTTACATGTGCAGCATGAAAACAGAGAGGACGGGGTTACAGAGCCACCTGCAGTGATTGAATGACTGCCCAAACACCTCCCAGTGACTCAGAGCAGACGAAGGGAGGAAGATGAGTCATGTAGAATGAGGGCAAGAGAAGGACACGCCCCCTACAGAGCACAGAATGACAAACCAAGTGAGCAACAGATAGAAGGTATTTGTGAGAGAAATATAGGTGCTAGACACAAAAATATATATGTACATTATCAGGATTTCCTAAATATTAGTATATTTTGCATTTCACTCCACTTAAAATTATTCAACTGAGGTCTAAAACGTTACGTTTTAAGGCTTTGTACACAATTGTGGTATTCCGGCCTTATACATCTTATCCCCTTTCCAAAGGATAGAGGATAAGATGTATGGTCGTAAGGGTCCTGCCGCTGGGACCCTTGTGATCTCGGTGCAGCCCCTTTCTGTGCCGGGTGCTGCCTCAGAGACCGAGACGTGACATCTCAGCCACACCCCTCATGCCGTCAGCAGTCACGCCCCCTCCCATAGACATAAACGGAGGGGGCGTGCATGACATGACGAGGGACGTGGCCGTGGTGTCATGTCTCAAAAGCAGCGCCCGGCACAGAATGCCGGGGGCTGCACCGAAATTGCGGTTGTCCCAGTAGTGGGACCCCTGCGATAATACATCTTATCCCATATCCTTTGGATAGGGAATAAGATATATATGGCCGGAATACCCCTTTAAGTTTCCATCAAACTTTCTAGTATTTTTGATGGCTACATTAGCACACTTCCCCTTATGGAAAACTGACAGACCCCATTACAAGTCAGTAGAGTCTACCACAATTCATTGCTATCCATAAGAGCAGTGGTCCCCATCCCAGTCCTCAAGGCCCACTAACATTCCAGGTTGTTTCAGTTGCTTCATTGGAACAGAACAAGGAAAAATGTAAACCCCGGACTGCTTGTGTCCTCGAGGAGTTGGGGACCTCCGCATCAGACACAGTTTGTAAACAGCCATGATAATGGAGGTTTACAAGGAAGTTTATGCCATCATTAAGAGCTATAAAGCTTAAAGGGGTACTCCGCCAACGACATCTTATCCCCAATCCAAAGGATAAGGGATAAGATGTCTGACCACGGGGGTCCCGCCGCAATGAACATTGGATAGGGGATAAGATGTCTAGGGGCGGAGTACCCTTTTAAAATGCAATGGAGTTTGATGTTTTTAGCTACACATCGGTGCGCTTCAATGGTTTGTTAACATGGATTAAAGGGGTATTCCAGAATTTTTTTTAATTTCTATGTTACAGGGGCTGTAAAGTTAGTGCAGTTCATAATACAGTGTCTGTACCTGTGTGTGACGGTTTTCTCACAATTCCTCTGTGATTTTCACCCCAATATTTATTTTTAACAGCATACAAAATGACTGTTGTCTCAAATTTTTCCCTGGTTGCAATGCGCCCGAGACCTGACATCACTAGTCAGCTGATGACAGGGAGCCTGTCTGCTTCAATGGGTGGAGGGATCAATCTGCAACTAATGCAACAGCTCTTGGCACCCTGATTGAAAACCACAGGTCTTTTGAATTGCATCTCATTTATGTTTCAATGGGTGGGGTGGCTGATGTGTGGGAGGGAGGAAAATGGAATTGTGGCAATTGTAGAAAAAAAAAAAAGAAAAATACCAGTTCACAAAAAGCTAGCCACAGTATTATGGTAATCCTCACAACATGGTAATTTAGCCCCAAGACAAGCGCAGATCCTTCCTAAGCATGTCCATTACTGTCTGCCAGGTATGTACTAAAATCACCTTATGGTGGAGAACCCCTTTAATAAAGTGTCTTAGTAGTAGTCTGATATACATTTCTTGTCTGATCAAAAGTTAAGACACAGCTCTGTTCATCCACTGTACTGTACATTGCAGCTATGTTCTACATTTTATGATGATGAAGACAGCTTTGGACGTGATCTCTACCTTCTCTACCAGTGCTGGTACAAAGATGGAGGACATTGTAATGAAGCATAGATGGCAGATCTATAGGAAAAAAAATCACTAGTTCAGGGCTTTATAATTATGGTGAGACCCTCTACGAACAGGACTCCGGTGCAACAGCACAGTTTGCACGTATGGTATGTCCACCCCATAATGATCATAGAATAGGTCAAGGCACAGTGTGGTGGCCTAGTATGGGAGATATACCCCTGTACCCTTGCTGCTCTGTCAGGCAGCCTCCTTACAGTGTCCCCTGGGCCTCCCTTGCACCTGTCCCCTGGTGAATATGTTGTTCTGCCTGTATTATATTGTATAATGTATATAAGGATATTAAGCAGGAGTGCGCGCTGAGTACAATATAAATCAATACAGAGTGAAAAAAACGGTGGCTGAATGATAGGTATATTGACCTACCTTCTAGATAAGGTGTTTATGATACCTCAAGATAATGTTGATGTGTTGGATGCACGCTGAAACAATGAAGAAACGTTAGGTGCGCAGAAACCTAATGAAAGCGTTCCAAGTATTATGCAGCGGTTTAGAAGGTCTGCAAAGATGACATCACATGTAAAATACCGGACAGGATAGATGGAGTGAGTGGTGAATAGTGACGTCACTGTGGAAACACGTTTGGTCCACAAAGCTGATCGACGCGTTTCGGAAATGCTACGGATTTCCTTTGTCCGGATGAGCAGAATGGATGTGTAGCAGGTACTTATAGGCGGACACAGCCTGGAATTTAACCCTCTATTAATCCCATATAATGAGTAACTGTTGGAGTTCAAAAGGGTAAACAGCGCTGAAATTCTGTGATGAGATGTTTATGCCAGAAAACCGAATAGTTCCATCTCTGCATTTGATCCGAACGGAGCCAATGCGTTTAGGATAAAAAGTCCATTTGGTTTCTGATCTGGATAATTGTGCAATGTGTTTGCCCCCTCTCCGATGTGGGGGGATTTTTTCCAAACCCACAAAAGAGGATCCTGCAGCCGACTGCTTGTGGAAATGCTTGTAGTGCGCTGACAGGGGATGTCCATCAAATCCTCTCGTATATTGTATATATGCTCCTTGATTCTTATACCCAGTTGCCTCTTCGTTCTGCCTAAATATATTTTTTCACAGGGGCAGGTTATGGCATAATTAACCCCTTTAGTTTTGCATTGAATGTGGCTTCTAATTTTATATTCGGTTTTATCCCTTTTGTTTTCCACCACTAATGTCGGGTGGATATTATTTGTGCAAATTTTGCGGGGAAAAAAGAACCTTTTTAATTTGTAAAAAGTTATTATGAATTGGTTGGTTTTTGGGTCCTATGTTTTTGGTTGGTTTGATAGTAGGAGCTATTTTGTTCCCGATAGTGGGTGCCTTCTTGTATACAAATGAGGGGGCTTCAGGGAGGATATTCCCCAATATTTTGGCGCTAAGCAGGATGTTCCAGTGGTGTTTCACTATTCTTTGAAATGCAAAGCTTTGTTTGTTATATTGCTTAATAATGGGTATTTTGACTATATTTTTCCTTATGTTGGTGTTCTCCCTCATTTCTATATTATGTGGTTCTGTTTTAGACCCCAATTGGGCCCTATCAGTGTCTCGTTCTTGTGCCTGCAATGTTTTCAATGGGACCTCTTCATATCCTTTGGCCGCAAATTTACTCCTCAATACGACAGCTTCTTTATCATATTGCTCCACATCTGAACAATTCCTACGTAATCTCCTGGATATGTTTGTCAGCCAGATAGGTAGGTGGCAACTATCCATCTTAATAAAACTATTACTATCGGTGGGTTAGTTATAAGTGGACGTATATATTTGATTACGGTATTTAAAATGGAAATGGTGAGATCGAGGAAGTGCACCATTGTCTGGCTGTACGATGCTGTAAAATGAAAAAAATATAGATTTTTATTTATATCTGTTAAAAAAGGGACCAGACTATCCACTCCCCCCTTTTAGATAAAAATGACATCATCGATAAATCGCCACCAGAGGACAAGGTCCCCCCCCCCTGGGAAGATGGTGGATTCCTCCCAGAGGCCCACATAGAGGTTAGACTAGCTCGGTGCGAACATCGTCCCCATCGCGGTTCCCCACTTCTGATTGTAAAAATCATCCTGGTATTTAAAAAAAATTATGGTTTACAATTAAAGTAATACAATCCCCGATAAAATGAATCTGTCTGTCAGGCATACATATTCCCCTGTTTTTTCAGGAAATGTTTGGAAGCGGCCTTTTTCATGCTCGATAACCGTATACTATGATGTGATATCGAGGGTGCCTATGATTTAATCCTTGTGCCATGGGATGTCCAGTAGAAGTTGCAGTATATGTGCCGTATCTTTTAGATAGGTTGGGAGTTTTTCCACACAAGGTTGTTTATGGGTATCAATATACTTGGACAGGTTAGAGGTAAGACAACCTATTCCGGAGAAATTGGGTTTCCCCGGTGGGTTCTGAGTGCTTTTGTGTATTTTAGGGATCTGGTAAAATACCGGGATGACAGGGTCATGTATCATGATAAACTCCCTTTCTTGTTTTGAGGAGGATCCCTTCCTGGGTGCCCTCCTCCAGTAATTGCACCAGTTCCCTTTTAAATTTTACAGTTGGATCACCTTTTAGTTTTTCATATGTCTTTGTATCATTGAGGAGACGTGTACACTTCCCATGATACATATCCTGATTGAGAATGATTATACTGCCCCCCTTATCTGCCAGACGAATTATTATATTGTGATTGGTCTGAAGTGATATAATTGCTTTTTGTTCCCTAATGGTTAAATTATGCTTTGGATATTTATGATTGATTTTTAGTTTTCTTAAATCTGTAGTTACCATGTTTTCCTTGCCTGGGAGTACTCCTGTTGAGTGAAGAAAGTAGATTTCTTTTTTAGGTCGGTGTAGACCTGTCGAGGTTCCTGTAGCATCTAGGGTGGTCATGGGATTTTTAGTAAAAAGTTTTTTTTAGAGTCAAGTTTCTCATAAATTTTTTTTAGGCCAATTTATTTAAGGGACATGTAGGTGCAAACTCAAGGCCTTTCTGAATCAGTTCCTCCTCTCCTGCCGTAAGTTTATGGCTGCTAAAGTTAATATTAGGAGTATCACGAGAAGACTCATTCTAAGTCACTGACACTTGTTTTATAACTCCGTACAAATTTACAATTCAATGAGTAATGCCAAAAAGAGTGTTGTGTTATATTGTGGTGCTGTTTAAAGGGGTACTCCGCCCCTAGACATCTTATCCCCTATCCAAAGGATAGGGGATAAGATGTGTGATCGCGGGGGTCCCACCGCTGGGGACCCCCCACAATCTGGGCTGCGGCACCCCAGACTTCGCTCCGTTCCAGATGACTGGCGATGCGGAGGCTCGTGACGTCACAGTCACACCCCGCTCGTTACTTCACGGCCACGCCCCCCTCAATGCAAGTCTATGGGAGGGGGCGTGACTCCCCCTCCCATAGACTTGCATTGAGGGGGCGTGGCTGTGAAGTCATGAGCCGGAGCGCGGCTGTGACGTCACGAGCCTCCGACGCTGAACCCAACGCTGAACCCGACGCTCTAAACGAACCCCGGGGGGCAGCATAGAGATTGTGGGGGTCCCCTGTGATTAGACATCTTATCCCCTATCCTTTGGATAGGGGCGGAGTACCCCTTTAGTGCTCATTTTAGTTTTTAATCAAGATTTCATGGCAAATCTTTCTAATAAAGCCTTAACTTTGTAATGTATCTTAATTATAGTTGTAAACTGTTTATTCTTCTATTAGGACATGGAAACCATCAACAAGTTGTTGTTGAGGGATCTCTTGATCGTAATGTATCTTCATTACCGTTTTAGGGTAAGGTCACACATTACGGATCCACAACATCTTTTATGCTGTGGATCTGCCGATGAACCAACCCTATAGTCTGCCTCCTACTGTGCCTGTCTGCTCTTAGCGTCAATCCGCCACTTCTAGCAGACACGCATGGACCTGCAAGTCGCCGCATGCTCGCACAGTGTACTCACAGTCATCGCGGCCGCCCTCAGCCTAAGGGTGGGTTCACACCACGATTTCACTCTACGGCTGCCGGATCTGGCCCGTATGTCTTTAATTTGAATAAACTGACCGGAGTCAGATAGTCACTCCGGTCGGCTCATTTTTGTCCCGTATCCGGTTTTCTGACCGGACCTAAAACCGTGGTATGCCACGGTTTTAGGTCCGGTCAGAAAACCGGTTACAGGGCAAAAATGTGCTGACTGGAGTCACCGTTTGACTCTGGTTGGCTCATTGAAATGAATTCGATACTGTCGGGGTCCGGCTGGGATACGGGAGCCCGCGGTTTTCGCTCCCCCCAACTGGATTCGGCAGTCCTAGAGTGAAATCGTGGTGTGAACCCATCCTAAATTAGGGAGCAGGGAGAGCGGCCATGATTACTGTGAGTACACTGCACGTGCGTGGACGCACACAAGTCGATGTGTGTCTGCTTGTAGCGGCGGATTGCCGCAAAGAGCAGACATGCACAGCAGGAGGCAAACTATAGGGTCGGGTCATCGATGGATCCGCAGCGTAAAATACACTGCGGATCCGTTACCTGTGACCATACCCTTAGGCTGAATTTTCACTCTGCATCCTCCCCCAGCAGGTGACGTCACTTCCTGCGGGTGATGGCGCACTTACGGTGGCTCGGGCTGTGGGAGTGTGGCATCCTAAGTGTCACATTCATTTTGAGACATTAAAGGGGTTATCCAGAAAAAAACTTTTTTTTTTTTATATATACATCAACTGGCTCCAGAAAGTTAAACAGATTTGTAATTACTTCTATTAAAAAATCCTAATCCTTTCAATAATTATCAGCTGCTGAAGTTGAGTTGTTCTTTTCTGTCTGGCCATAGTGCTCTCTGCTGACATCTCTGTTTGTCTCGGGAACTGCACAGAGTAGAAGAGGTTTGCTATGGGGATTTGTTTCTATTCTGGACAGTTCCTGAGACAGGAGTCATCAGAGAGCACTTAGACAGAAAAGAACAACTCAACTTCAGTAGCTCATAAGTACTGAAAGGATTAAGATTTTTTAATAGAAGTAATTTACAAATCTGTTTAACTTTCTGGAGCCAGTTGATATGTAAAAAAAAATTTATTTCCTGGATAACCCATTAAATTGTACAGCTATTGGCCACAACAAGTACCGTATTTTTCGCCGTATAAGACGCACTTTTTCTTCCCCAAAACTGGGGGGGAAAAAGTCGGTGCGTCTTATACGGCGAATACACCCCTATCGCGGCGGTCCCTGCGGCCATCAACGGCCGGGACCCGCGGCTAATACAGGACATCACCGATCGCGGTGATGCCCTGTATTAACCCTTCAGACGCGGCGATCAAAGCTGACCGCCGCGTCTGAAGGGAAAGTGACACTAACCCGGCTGTTCAGTTGGGCTGTTTCACCGCGGCGGTCCCGAACAGTCCGACTGAATAGCCGGGTTAGTGCTTACAGGACACCGGGAGGGACCTTACCTGCCTCCTTGGTGTCTGCTCCGTGCCGGGATCCCCTGTATGGCCGGCGCTCTCCTTCCTCATCATCACGTCGTCGCGTACGTGCGTCGGCGTGCGTAACGACGTGATGGCGGCGACGGAGAGCGAGGATACCCGGCCGGCAGCAGAGACGTTCCGGAACGACGGGGACACGGCGACAGCGATGGAGCGACATCCAGGGCAGCGGTGAAGGGTCCGGAGCGGCGGGGACACGTGAGTATTACCTCCTATGCAGTGGTTTTCAATCTGCGGACCTGCAGATGTTGTAAAACTACAACTCCCAGCATGCCCGGACAGCCAACGGCTGTCCGGGCATGCTGGGAGTTGAAGTTTTGCAACATCTGGAGGACCGCAGGTTGAAGACCACTATTGGGTTCAAAATCTTTATTTTTTAAGATTTTGCCCCTAAAAATTGGGTGCGTCTTATACGCCGGTGCGTCCTATAGGACGAAAAATACGGTATATTTTTAGGTAAATGGCTCTATTGGTTCCCCCCACCACACTACTCCTAGGGGAACCTAGGTGAAACGCGTCAGCTGCTGCACATGCACTTTGGTGGGTGTTCTGTATAATATTTCAGGTGATGTTTACATTGTGGGGTTCATTATAACCATCTTGTGTACTGATGTTTTAAGTAGACAGTGTTTAAGTTTGCACCAGGGTTATATCCCGGTGTGCACCCCAGTACAATAGTGTTATTGGTATTTTTAGTGTTCATTCATACTTTGGACCAACTTTCCCTTATAGTTTTTTTTTTTTTGCAGTAGGCTATATATTATCACATACACTTGAATGTAGTGTCTATATCATGAGCTTCTCAGGTGTTTTTAAATTTCCCCATGTCTTTACGTTTTTAGTGAACTTTTGTTATATGCACTGTGAATTAATTTTTCAACAAAATTTAGGGACTGATCATTATTTATCATTGTTTCTGTGTCTTTTCAAAAGGGTACTCCACCCCTAGACATCTTATCCCCTATCCAAAAAAATAGGGGATAATATGTCTGATCGCAGGGGGACCCCCGCGATCTCCGTGCTGCACCCGGCGTTCGTTTAGAGTGTCGGAATCAACGCCGGAGGCTCGTGACGTCACGGCTACGCCCCCTTAATGCAAGTCTAGGGAAGGGGGTGTGATGGCTGTCGTGTAACGCTGCACCTGGTGCTCTTAACGAACGCCAGGTGCAGCAGGGAGATTGCGGGGGTCCCCAATGTGTTAGGCCTCCTTTACATAAATGCATTCTCAGTTTTTTTGTTCCCTCCAGCGCTGCAGAAAATGCAACAGAGGGATAATGAAGCAAGAGCTGATCCCATTGATCTGAATGGGACAGTTCACAATCATCTGGTGTTTCAGTTTGGATGCCGGATGAGCATAGTCGCCGGACCAGCACAGACAGTGGAACACATCTTGCTGCGTTCCCCCTTCCGGCAATCACAAACAATAGACGCCAGATGATGCACAACTGATGCCAACTGATGCACTTTTGGCATCAGTTGTGGCAGTTTTCGCCCAGTCGCCACATATGTGCAATTCTAGCCTTAGCGATTCGACTGGATCCACCACCATAAAGTATTAAAAAGAGGCACAATACAAGACTACAAGCCCAGCAAAACAGCCATTTGTTCACTGTTTCATTGTAACAATAGCAATACAATAAACACAATAAAAAGGTATAGAAGATTTAGTGTATACTTTCTGGATTTTACATTTGCTAACTGTATAGTCACTGACTATATGGAAATTAAAAGGTGTCTTTCCCATTCAGTATAACAGCTGCTTCAGGTTATACATAATAATATGTATGTTTAGTATGTATTATATATAGAATGCATGTGGGGGTGGGGGGTTGGGGGATGCTTGGAGAAGACACATGCTTAGACCCCTCTTTTTTGCTATGTATGCCCTAAAAATACGGACCTATACTACACAACTACAGAACAAAGATAAAGGCTATAGAACAAAGCCTTCAATAATGCACCAGATGATGAGAGACACAGAGCGGCAGTGAATGATGGAGGGGTCAATGAGTCGTGACAGGGGCCAGTAATAATGTGTTCTCGGACATTGATTCTTGTACATAAAGGACGCCTCGGCTTGTCTTAACCGAAATTCCACGTTTGACTCAAGAATCATTCTTCCACGTAACAAGGATTTAACAGTTGATAATAGAATGGACCTTTTAATGGCCCTCGACCCTAAGATATTGATGAAGAAGAAGGTCAACAATACATTAGATGAGAGGAGCCGGTCTACATCCATGGCGTACATATTATTGTAGAGCGGGATGTACCGGGGAGCCAGGACCACAATGTAATTGTAAAGTAGGAGCCATTACTGATGATGTCATGGGGTCACACTGGTCTTGGCTCCACATATTCAGCTGGATCCAAATTTTGGTCGTCAATAAATCTCCAAAACATCTATTATTGTTCTAAAAAAATGGCAGCTTTTCATTAACCCCATAAATGAGCATTAGAATGTTCCCACTACCATAGATGCTACAACTCCTGAATTTCCCTGAATTGCCTTCATTTTGAAGAACAATCCTAGCACATGTTTGTCCCAAATGCCCAGGTAGAAATTGTGATGTCGAGGTGGGGGCTGGTAAATGCCCTTTTATCAGGTCTGGATTCTTATTTATGGGGTGTGGTCTGGCATCTGAATTATGGAATCTAAATGATGGAGTCTAAATCATGGAGTATGGTCTAGGTTTTTAATAGTGGGGTCTAGAATTATGGGGTCTGGTCTGGGGTCAGAATTATGGGATCTAAATGATAAATGATGGGGTCTGATCTAGGATCTTAATCCTGGAGTCTGGTCTAGGTTTTGAATGATAGGATCTAGATGATGGGGTCTGATCTGGGGTCTAAAACATAAAGTCTGGTTTAGGTTTTAAATAGTGGGGTCTAGAATTATGGGGCATGGTTTGGGGGTTAGAATTATGGCATCTGAATGATAAGGGGTTTGATCGTGGGTCTAAATCATAGAATCCGGTCTAGGTTTTCAATAGTGGGGTTATGTGGTCAATGTTTGCCACTGTTATACTTTAGTGGACGGTACTGTCATCTAGGACAGTGTTTCCCAACCACAACAACTTCTAGCATGCCATGTTGGAGGTTGTAGTTTTGCTACAGATAGAGGCACACTGGTTGGGAAACGTCGATCTCGGCAGAGTGTGGCTCTATTCTAAGGGGCAAAATCTGACCATCCATGAAGCCAGAGGCCCCTAGATACACTGGCCTCTACTGATTTTGGATATTGGCTATAAATTCTGTAATAAATTGACTATAAAGTCTTCACTATTCCAAACTCACGTGGTCAGATTCCCTTAGCTCCTTATAATTGTGACCTACATCTGTAAGATCCTCTGGTAATTTCCAGACCATCATGTAATTTCAGAGAAATGGTTCTCTATGAAGCTCCTACCATCCGTCTTATGTCATTTATCCATAATTATATACTCAGCTATGTACTTTCCTCCTTCTCCCTGAATATAGGCATTTATAGAAAGTTCTAGATTCTTACTTAGCAAATTATGTCTTGATGATAATGGTTTGTACTGTATTAAGTGTACTTATAAAAAAATAAATAAACCCACACCCGCCCTCCCCCTAAATGTCGGCACCTGTAAATGTAACACAACTTTATAACCTGTATATTCTGGGTCTTGTTCCTCTGCTGATTTCTGTACATGCCTGATATGCAGCTGCTCCTTCCCCCCCTCTCACAGCATGCGCTCTCAGACTCAGAAAGAGTGAAGCTGAAGCTGCATCCCCCTCTTATCCTTTCCTTACTGCCTTGCATGTATTAAAGGAGTACTCCATTGCTCAGCGTTTGGAACAAACGGTCCCGAACACTGGACCGGCGCCGGGAGCTGTCACGCCCCCTACCATAGATTTGCATTGAGGGGGAGGGCCGTTCCGTCATGAGGGGGCGGGGCTATGACGTCACGAGCTCCTGGCGCCAGCTCCTGCGCTCGGAACAATTTGTTCCAAACACTGAGCAGCGAAGTACCCCTTCAAGGCTCCGTTTACATAAGTCCGGCAATCCGAAAGAAAAGCGCCAGAGGGAAATCTATGGTTGAACTGATCCTATTAATTTTGAATGAGAACAGAAGATGAATGGAATTCTCAGCTCACCCTCCGGGGCCCCAGGCGCACGGACTGTGCGAGGCAGCACCACTTTGCTAAATAAAAAACTGGATGTCCAGCGCCAAGGTTCATGCAAAACAGATTCTTTAATGCTTAAAATGCCATAGCAGGGGTCATAATGCAACGCGTTTCAGGTGCTAACGCACCTGAAACGCGTTACATTATGACCCCTGCTATGGCATTTTAAGCATTAAAGAATCTGTTTTGCACGAACCTTGGCGCTGGACATCCAGTTTTTTTTATTAATTTTGAATGGGAAAGTTCCCATTTATCTGGGGGCCTCCATTCTGTAAATGTCCATACCTTATATGCTGCTGCTCCCTCCCCCCTCTCATAGCATACACTCTCAGACAAAGAAAGAGAGAAGCTGCAGCTGCATCCCCCTCCTATACTCTCTTTCCTGTCTTGCATTTACTGAATTATTCCAGTTGGATTTTTTTTTGGGGGGGAATGGAGTGGTTTATAAACATTTGCAGAGGATTGATTACTTTTTCTATCTTTGTCCACTTTACAGTAAACCTGACGTGTTCTCTTTATTATGAAGCTCCTGTTTAATTTTTTATTAGGGAAAGGGCTTTTTGCTAGAAAACATATTTTTTTTTTTAACTCTTTTTAATTATAATGAGCAATCATTAGATGGCCTTTACTAATGCTTCTACTAGATTGTTTTTACTGCTATGTAATTGCATGGCACTGATCAGATAGATAAGTGCTCTGCTGGTACAGCCTTATCGGCAAATCTACTATGGCAAGCATGAAGGCCTAAAAAAGGTAACTAATTGGCACCCACAAGCATGTTACAGGGGTGATTGGGCACTTGACAGGAGCGACACTTGTCATTGAGTATTTAAATGCTGCGATCGCTACTGATCACTAACCTTACTATGATGACCTGATTCTCTGTTAGAATGCAGCCGCTGTACATACCGTCTCTAATGGCCGTATAAAATACTCTCATACAAGCATTGCCGTATACATAAGGCTTAAAGGGGTACTCCCGTGGAAAACGTTTTTTTTTTAAATTTTTTTTTTTAAATCAACCGGTGCCAGAAAGTTAAACAGATTTGTAAATGACTTCTAGAAAAAAAAAAAAAATCTTAATCCTTCCAGTACTTATTAGCTGCTGAATACTACAGAGGAAATTCTTTTCTTTTTGGAACACAGTGCTCTCTGCTTACATCACGAGCACAGTGCTCTCTGCTGACATCTCTGTCCATTGTAGGAACTGTCCAGAGCAGCATACGTTTGCTATGGGGATTTTCTGCTACTCTGGACAAGTTCTTAAAATGGACAGAGGTGTCAGCAGAGAGCACTGTGCTCGTGATGTCAGCAGAGAGCGCTGTGTTTTAAAAAGAAAATAATTTCCTCAGTAGTATTCAGAAGCTAATAAGTACTGGAAGGATTAAGATTTTTATATAGAAGTCATTTACAAATCTGTTTAACTTTCTGGCACCAGTTGATTAAAAAAAAAAAAAAAAATTCCACCGGAGTACCCCTTTAACAGTACCGTTTTTGTTTTGATGGGTCTTTCTGATCGCTTTTTGTATTAAATTAGGGAGTTGCAGTTACCGTAGTTACTAACTACAACTTCCAGTCAGTAACTAACTGCTGTGGCTCAGCACCTGCCCCAAAAGAAAACTACAACTCCCAGCATGTTGGATTATAGTAGTATATAGTATAGGTCAGTGTTTCCCAACCTGGGGTGTCTCCAGCTGTTGCAAAACTACAATTCCCAGCATGCCCGGACAGCCAACGGCTGTCCGGGCATGCTGGGAATTGTAGTTTTGCAACAGCTGGAGACACCCCAGGTTGGGAAACACTGATATAGTTTATAGTGCAACATTCCGGGAGTCGGAGGATTGGTTGGATAAATACCGGCCATTGCATTGCCGGTATTTTTAGTATAAAAATACCAGCAGAGTGGCCAAAATACCAGCTGTGCCAGTAAAATACTGGCCAGGTGGCAACTCTAATCTGTTTAAAGGGTTAAATTCCGCTTTCAATACGATGAATTCATGAATCAATGTTCTGCCTGTAGATGAGACGTGAAACAGCAGGTACCCAGAAGAGTGATGATGAGTGGGTGGTGGCCGTTCTGGGCGAGCGCCCTCCATTATGAGCTGTAGTTAGGGAGCGGGCGGGTTACGCCTCAGTGTCCTCTCTCTCCCAGGAGTCATTTGTCGTCTGTAGTGATCATCGGGAGAAACGAGGAAAATCCATAACGAGTGATAGGATGTGGAAGAGAAGAAGGACCTGGAAGGAAACATTCCCCTACAGCCCCATGTCTACAGATGTATGGGGCGTCCTCCGGGGCAGAGGGTCCAAGTCACACAAACAAAATAATTACCGCACGACAAAATAACGCCAGACAGCTGAAAAGAGCCGCGTGTCACAACAAGGCCAGCAGGCTTCACTCACAAATGGAAGATCTGATCTCCGACTCATTCCATTAAGGACTCAGCCCATTTTGGCCTTAAGGACTCAGACAATTTAATTTTTACGTTTTCATTTTTTCCTCCTCGCCTTCTAAAAATCATAACTCTTTTATATTTTCATCCACAGAGTAGTATGAGGGCTTGTTTTTTGCGCGACCAGTTGTCCTTTGTAATGACATCACTCATTATATCATAAAATGTATGGCGCAACTAAAAAACACTATTTTTGTGGGGAAATTAAAACGAAAAACGCAATTTTGCTAATTTTGAAAGGTTTCGTTTTCACGCCGTACAATTTATGGTAAAAATGACGTGTGTTCTTTATTCTGAGGGTCAATACGATTAAAATGATACCCATTATTACATACTTTTCTATTATTGTTGCGCTTAAAAAAAATCACAAACTTTTTAACCAAATTAGTACGTTTATAATCCCTTTATTTTGATGACCTCTAACTTTTTTATTTTTCCGTATAAGCGGCGGTATGGGGGCTCATTTTTTGCGCCATGATCTGTACTTTTTTTTGATACCACAATTGCATATGAAAAACTTTTAATACATTTTTTATAAAAAAAATTTTTAATAAAATGCATTACAAAAGTAGGAATTTTGGACTTTTTTTTTTTTTTTCGTTCACGCCGTTCACCGTACGGGATCATTAACATTTTATTTTAATAGTTCGGACATTTACGCACGCGGCGATACCAAATATGTCTATAAAAAAAATTTTTACGCTTTTTGGGGGTAAAATAGGAAAAAACGGACGTTTTACTTTTTTATTGGGGGAGGGGATTTTTCACTTTTTTTAAAATTTTTTTTTTACATTTTTTTTTACACTTGAATAGTCCCCATAGGGGACTATTCATAGCAATACCATGATTGCTAATACTGATCTGTTCTATGTATAGGACATAGAACAGATCAGTGTTTTCGGTCATCTTCTGCTCTGGTCTGCTCGATCACAGACCAGAGCAGGAGACGCCGGGAGCCGCACGGAGGAAGGAGAGGGGACCTCCGTGCGGCGTTATGAATGATCGGATCCCCGCAGCAGCGCTGCGGGCGATCCGATCATTCATTCAAATCGCAAACTGCCGCAGATGCCGGGATCTGTATTGATCCCGGCACCTGAGGGGTTAATGGCGGACGCCCGCGAGATCGCGGGCGTCGGCCATTGCCGGCGGTTCCCTGGCTGCGATCAGCAGCCGGGATCAGCCGCGCATGACACGGACATCGCTCCGATGCCCGCGGTTATGCATAGGACGTAAATGTACGTCCTGGTGCGTTAAGTACCACCTCACCAGGACGTACATTTACGTCCTGCGTCCTTAAGGGGTTAAAGGGGTACTCCGGTGGAAAAACATTTTTTTTTCTTTTTTAAATCAACTGGTGCCAGAAAGTTAAACATATTTGTAAATTACTTCTATTAAAAAATCTTAATCCTTCCAGTACTTATTAGCTGCCTAATACTACAGAGGAAATTCCTTTCTTTTTGGAACACTGATGACATCACGACCACAGTGCTCTCTGCTGACATCTCTGTCCATTTTAGCAACCGTGCATAGCAGATGTATGCTAAGGGCAGCATGGTGGCTTAGTGGTTAGCACTGCTGCCTTGCAGTGCTGGGGCCTTGGGTTCAAATCCCACTAAGGACAACAACAAATAAAGTATTATTATTATAATAACGTCAGCAGAGAGCAGTGTGTTCGTGATGTCATCAGAGAGCATTCCAAAAAGAAAATAATTTCCTCTGTAGTATTCAGCAGCTAATAAATACAGGAAGGATTAAGATTTTTTAATAGAAGTAATTTACAAATATGTTTAACTTTCTGACACCAGTTGATTTAAAAAAGAAAGAAAAAAAATGTTTTTCCACCGGAGTACCGCTTTAATGCAGGGAAATTGTTAGTCTGCGGCCGCCAAAAATAACAGGCGATGTCAACTATGTTACTATATAGTTATTGTGAAGACTCACTCTTGCAGATAGGTGCGGTTGCAGTATAGAGGTAAGGAGACAGTGTTTTAAATCAAAGTCCAGTGTTTTATTCACACTCGGGCATACAGCAAAACAGTCTTTAAACTCAGAACAAAGGAAAACATAACAAAGTCCACCTGTATTTCCTTAGGTGTTTGTTCACACCTGCGTTCACGCCACGCAGCATCAGCAAGTCTTTTCCAGGCCTCAGCTAGGCCGTCCAGCAGCTTCCACTCTTGGAGCTATCACGGGGAAGACTCCACACACGACCCTCTCTGGCACTGCGTGCTACAACTGGCAAATCCCCCGTTGCTGGTGAAGCAGCCTTGCGTTAAGGCCAACAAAAGCCGTCCTGCATTGTGGGGAATGACCTCCACCCTGCACTTGGTCATTCCCGGTAAGAGCCGTCCCGGATTGGCCTTCCAGCCATACTACGGGCACAGTATCAGGCTGCACCGCAGCACAGATACTGGAAAATACCGGCTCATACCTCACCAAGGCCAGGAACCTTGGTGACACATACCGTCCATCGATGACCACACCTTTCACCTTCTCACATTGTACATATTTTACAACTCCAAGGTGTATACAGTAAACCAGAATGCTTATTTGATTTAGGCAGATCAGGTGATCAAAGGGGTACTCCGCCCCATAGACATCTTATCCCCTATCCAAAGCGATGGGACCCCCTTGGTCTCTGTGCTGCAACCGGCATTCGTTTACAGCATTGGGTTTGGCGCCGGAGGCTCGTGACATCACGGCCATGCCCCCTCAAGACACATCTATGGAAAGGGGCGTGACGGCCGTCACGCCCCCTCGCATAGACTTGCATTGAGGAGGCATGGCCGTGACATCACGAGTGGGACGTGACAGTGACGTCACGAGCCTCCACCCCGCATCGCCAGTCATCCGTCATGGAGCGAAGTTTGCTCCGTGCACCAGATGTCTGGGGTGCCGCAGCCAAGATTGCGGAGGTACCCAGCAGCGGGACCCCAGCGATCGGACATCTTATCCCCTATCCTTTGGATAGGGGATAAGATGGGATAAGGAGATAAGATGTCTAGGAGCGGAGTACCCCTTAAAGCTGTCCATAAATATTGCTGAGATGTTGGGGCGTGATCACAGAACTGACGTTTTGTTGCATATAGTCAACAGGTCAATCACCGAGTGGGGCCGATTTAGTATGGGAGTCCACTATTCTCCACAATATTTGTCCAGAACGTAACCAGTTAAGTAGGAATCACCAACTATTAACCTCTGGTCCAATTCCTTAGATAAAACGTAACTTTTAATAGTACTACTACATAAAATAATCTCTTACATAGACACTAAAGGTGCACAAAATGATTTAAAAAAAACAACTGTGTACACGCAACAAGGGACACTTCGAAGCACCATGGAGCCATTGGATAGAGACAGATATATTCAAATAATTGTCAAAACAAGGAACAAATCACTGATGTATCAATTTGCAGGTGGGTTAGTGGGAGGCAGGTAGACCAAAGACAGATGATAGTTTATGTTGACTGACGTGTCTAAAATATATTACCATGTGTTGTGGTGTGGTGCCAGGAGGGACTTCAGATGTAAAACAGAGAGAAGTGGAATTGAGCCCTCTAACAAAAAAACAAAACAAAAAAAACTAAGTAGACCCAGAATGGGTTGGAGCACAATGGCAGTGTGAACCTAACCTTGGATGGAAAATTTTACTACCTCAGTAAAGCTGCCGTTGTTCCGTAACCTTGCATCAGAGTGATTACTTGCCCCGCGCCTGGCCCAGGAACCAGAGGCCATACCTCGGGTGGTGTAGAGGATGACCACACCCTGGAGTCACGAACACAAGGGGTTAATGCCATCTGCCCCTATCAGCACCCTCACCACATAAATATTTTGAATTCACGAAGAGCACTATAGTCGTTTAATAATAAAATTATTCCTTAAAAATACAAGCTTGGTTGAGGTGCTGATCCGCTATAACGAGGGGCCACACCTAAGAGTGTTGGAAAGCTGAGGGAATAAGTTAATTCTTCTCTCAAAAGCCTATATGTGCTTTATCCAGTCATGTGCACAGTCATTAACATAATTTCTAAAAGAACCATCATCTTTATTACATTGATGCTTAGATGGGGAACAGATCTGCCCTTTAAAGGTTATGTCTGAATCAATTATTACTTGCCACGATGGTGAACGTTATGCCTGTATATGGACGGCAACACAGACCCCACCACCATAATCCACCTAACAACATCCTACCAGGGATATGGAACAAACAGCACTGAGAGGCATGAGGGATATATACAGGAACAATCACACATAGTCATATGGACCATGCTGGTATAACCTGGTATATACTGTATATAATACATATGTACAGCTGGTATAAGTTATATATCTCCTGTATATAGTGATATGGACCATGCTGGTATAACCTGGTATATACTGTATATAATACATATGTACAGCTGGTATAAGTTATATAGCTCCTGTATATAGTGATATGGACCATGCTGGTATAACCTGGTATATACTGTATATAATATATATGTACAGCTGGTATAAGTTATATATCTCCTGTATATAGTGATATGGACCATGCTGGTATAACCTGGTATATACTGTATATAATATATATGTACAGCTGGTATAAGTTATATATCTCCTGTATATAGTGATATAGACCATGCTGGTATAACCTGGTATATACTGTATATAATATATATGTACAGCTGGTATAAGTTATATATCTCCTGTATATAGTGATATGGACCATGCTGGTATAACCTGGTATATACTGTATATAATATATATGTACAGCTGGTATAAGTTATATATCTCCTGTATATAGTGATATGGACCATGCTGGTATAACCTGGGTATATACTGTATATAATTATATATGCACAGCTGGTATAAGTTATATATCTCCTGTATATAGTGATATGGACCATGCTGGTATAACCTGGGTATAAACTGTATATAATATATATGTACAGCTGGTATAAGTTATATATCTCCTGTATATAGTGATATGGACCATGCTGGTATAACCTGGTATATACTGTATATAATTCTATATGTACAGCTGGTATAAGTTATATATTTCCTGTATATAGTGATATGGACCATGCTGGTATAACCTGGTATATACTGTATATAATATATATGTACAGCTGGTATAAGTTATATAGCTCCTGTATATAGTGATATGGACCATGCTGGTATAACCTGGGTATATACTGTATATAATATATATGTACAGCTGGTATAAGTTATATATCTCGTGTATATAGTGATATGGACCATGCTGGTATAACCTGGGTATATACTGTATATAATTATATATGCACAGCTGGTATAAGTTATATATCTCCTGTATATAGTGATATGGACCATGCTGGTATAACCTGGGTATATACTGTATATAATTATATATGCACAGCTGGTATAAGTTATATATCTCCTGTATATAGTGATATGGACCATGCTGGTATAACCTGGGTATATACTGTATATAATATATATGTACAGCTGGTATAAGTTATATATCTCCTGTATATAGTGATATGGACCATGCTGGTATAACCTGGTATATACTGTATATAATATATATGTACAGCTGGTATAAGTTATATATCTCCTGTATATAGTGATATGGACCATGCTGGTATAACCTGGGTATATACTGTATATAATTATATATGTACAGCTGTTATAAGTTATATATCTCCTGTATATAGTGATATGGACCATGCTGGTCTAACCTGGGTATATACTGTATATATTTATATATGTACAGCTGGTATAAGTTATGTATCTCCTGTATATAGTGATATGGACCATGCTGGTATAACCTGGTATATACTGTATATATTTATATATGTACAGCTGGTATAAGTTATATATCTCCTATATATAGTTATATGGACCATGCTGGTATAACCTGGGTATATACTGTATATAATATATATGTACAGCTGGTATAAGTTATATATCTCCTGTATATAGTGACATGGGCCATGCCGGTATAACCTGGTATATACTGTATATACTTATACATGTACAGCTGGTATAAGTTAAATATCTCCTGTATATAGTGATATGGACCATGCTGGTATAACCTGGGTATATATTGTATATAATTATATATGTACAGCTGGTATAAGTTATATATATCCTGTATATAGTGATATGGACCATGCTGGTGTAACCTGGTATATACTGTATATATTTATATATGTACAACTGGTATAAGTTATATATATCCTGTATATAGTGATATGGACCATGCTGGTATAACCTGTATATAGTGTATATAATATATATGTACAGCTGGTATAAGTTATATATCTCCTGTATATAGTGATATGGACCATGCTGGTATAACCTGGTATATACTGTATATAATTATATATGTAAAGCTGGTATAAGTTATATATCTCCTGTATATAGTGATGTGGGCCATGCTGGTATAATCTGGTATATACTGTATATAATATATATGTACAGCTGGTATAAGTTATACATCTTCTGTATATAGTGACATGGACCATGCGCTGGTATAACCTGGGTATATACTGTATATAATATATATGTACAGCTGGTATAAGTTATATATCTCCTGTATATAATGATATGGACAATGCTGGTATAACCTGGGTATATACTGTATATAATTATATATGTACAGCTGGTATAAGTTATATATCTCCTGTATATAGTGATATGGACCATGCTGGTCTAACCTGGGTATATACTGTATATAATTATATATGTACAGCTGGTATAAGTTATGTATCTCCTGTATATAGTGATATGGACCATGCTGGTATAACCTGGTATATACTGTATATATTTATATATGTACAGCTGGTATAAGTTATATATCTCCTATATATAGTTATATGGACCATGCTGGTATAACCTGGGTATATACTGTATATAATATATATGTACAGCTGGTATAAGTTATATATCTCCTGTATATAGTGACATGGGCCATGCCGGTATAACCTGGTATATACTGTATATACTTATATATGTACAGCTGGTATAAGTTATATATCTCCTGTATATAGTGATATGGACCATGCTGGTATAACCTGGGTATATATTGTATATAATTATATATGTACAGCTGGTATAAGTTATATATATATCCTGTATATAGTGATATGGACCATGCTGGTGTAACCTGGTATATACTGTATATATTTATATATGTACAGCTGGTATAAGTTATATATCTCCTCTATATAGTGATATGGACCATGCTGGTATAACCTGTATATAGTGTATATAATATATATGTACAGCTGGTATAAGTTATATATCTCCTGTATATAGTGATATGGACCATGCTGGTATAACCTGGTATATACTGTATATAATTATATATGCACAGCTGGTATAAGTTATATATCTCCTGTATATAGTGATATGGGCCATGCTGGTATAATCTGGTATATACTGTATATAATATATATGTACAGCTGGTATAAGTTATATATCTTCTGTATATAGTGATATGGACCATGCGCTGGTATAACCTGGGTATATACTGTATATAATATATATGTACAGCTGGTATAAGTTATATATCTCCTGTATATAATGATATGGACAATGCTGGTATAACCTGGGTATATACTGTATATAATTATATATGTGCAGCTGGTATAAGTTATGTATCTCCTGTATATAGTGATATGGACCATGCTGGTATAACCTGGTATATACTGTATATATTTATATATGTACAGCTGGTATAAGTTATGTATCTCCTGTATATAGTTATATGGACCATGCTGGTATAACCTGGGTATATACTGTATATAATATATATGTACAGCTGGTATAAGTTATATATCTCCTGTATATAATGATATGGACAATGCTGGTATAACCTGGGTATATACTGTATATAATTATATATGTACAGCTGGTATAAGTTATATATCTCCTCTATATAGTGATATGGACCATGCTGGTATAACCTGTATATAGTGTATATAATATATATGTACAGCTGGTATAAGTTATATATCTCCTGTATATAGTGATATGGACCATGCTGGTATAACCTGGTATATACTGTATATAATTATATATGCACAGCTGGTATAAGTTATATATCTCCTGTATATAGTGATATGGGCCATGCTGGTATAATCTGGTATATACTGTATATAATATATATGTACAGCTGGTATAAGTTATATATCTTCTGTATATAGTGATATGGACCATGCTGGTATAACCAGGTATATACTGTATATAAATATATATCTTATTTTCCAGGATTATGAATGAGATAATATTCAGTACATTTATAACTATATAATGGAGTCTTCTTTGGAGGATATATGGTGATACTGGGTCTTGTTTCCTCCTCTTCACCACTTGCCCAGTGATGAGAATCAATTAATAGACAATGGTTACTGTATAATATAGACATTAACATGATGTATGTAAACAATCAAAGTGAATTATTATCATTTTCAGGCGAATTACTCGCACAGCTGGTGTGTAATGGGAACATTTATCAGCCCAAAACCTCCGGTAACAAAAGCAGCTGCAGATCTCAGATACAAAAACAGAACAAAACTCTTTTGGCATCTGAACGCGGGGCGACGATTCCCACATTCTGGAAGCTACAGATGGCATACAGTAACCTTTATGGATCTGCCTAGAATTGTTTTTTCTGCCCAAAAATAGCCATCAAAACTGAACCCAATGCATGTCGGTGGAGATCGGCAATTCCCACATTCTTATCAACATGTGTATGTCTGTAAGGCATCTGGCTGCTGCAGGAGCTCTCCCCCACTGTCAGAGAAGAAGAGATTGACTAAGGGCCCTATAATATAATATAATGGCCGATGGTGTATAGTAGACGAGTCCTGATCACGTCAAAATTGTTTCTCGGGCAGGCTGACTGAAAACTACTGTGGGCAGGTATATCTTCTGCTTCAAGACCCTGTATAACGGCTACAAAGAGTCACCCTTTGTCTTAAAGGGGTACTTCGCCCCTAGACATCTTATCTCAGGGGTCCATTTAGAGCGTCGGGTGCAGCGCTGGAGGCTCGTGACATCACGGCCGCGCCCCGGTCGTGACATCACGGCTAAACCCCCTCAATGTAAGTCTATGGGAGGGGGCGTGGACTTGCATAGACTTGCATTGAGGGGCATGGCCGTGATGTCACAAGTGGGGCGTGGCTGTGACATCACGAGCCTCCGCCCCGCATCGCAGGGTCCCGCCACCTTTGGATAGGGGATAAGATGTCTAGGGGGGGGAGTACCCCTTTATGGACGAAGGACATCCATATACCTCATGGACAGACCATTCCTTGATTTGAGTGGAAATTTTGCAATGCCTACTGTTACCTGTAGAGGCGCTGTAGGGAAACTGTATGGCTAAATTCTCCCATATGTTACAGCTGATCACTAGGAATCCCAGCAGTAGGACATCTTGTGAAAAGCCTATTGTAATAATATGGGTATATGATGTATGAGTGTTACTATGTATAATTTGGGCCCCTTGTTCTTACATAGCTAAAACCACCAGTCATTGGAAGCCATAAAATTGGGTAGATAATTCCCTTACCTAAAGTTTGACAGTAGAATGCTGCTTTTAAAGTAAATATGGGCCCCCTAATCTACTGGGACCCTATGCAACTGCTTAGGTTGCACATATGGTTTGTCAGTCCCTGTGTTATGTTGCCAGCTCTGAGCACTCAGAGAACTTAGTTATGAGTGTGCAGCCAGGGATAGGCTGTGGCTGGGGTTAGGATGAAATTTAAAGGAGTACACTCGGTCCCTAGACATCTTATCCCTTATTCAAAGGATAGGGGATAAGATGGCTGATCACAGAGGTTCCACCGATGGAGACCCCCGCAATCTTGGCTGTGGCTCCCTAGACATCCGGTGCATGGAGCGAACTTCGCTCTGTGCCGGATGACTGGCGATGTGGGGCAGAGGCTTGTGATGTCATGGCCATGCTCTACTCGTGACATCGCTGTCACGTCCCCTCAAAGCAAGTCTATGGAAGGGGGAGTGACAGACATCACGCCCCCTCCCATAGACTTGCATTAAGGGGCTTGACCATGACAGACATCACGCCCCCTCCCATAGACTTGCATTAAGGGGCTTGGCCATGACAGACATCACGCCCCCTCCCATAGACTTGCATTAAGGGGCTTGGCCATGGCAGACATCGCGCCCCCTCCCATAGACTTGCATTAAGGGGCTTGGCCATGACAGACATCACGCCACCCTCCCATAGACTTGCATTAAGGGGCTTGGCCATGACAGACATCACGCCCCCTCCCATAGACTTACATTGAGGGGCTTGGCCATGACGTCACGAGTGGGCGTGTTCGTCATGTCACGAGCCTCCGGTACTGTACCCAATGCTCAAAACGAACGCCAGGTGCTGCAGGGAGATCGCGGGGGTCCCCAGCGGCAGGACCATCGTGATCAGACATCTTATCTCCAATCCTTTGGATAAGGGATAAGATGTCTAGGGGCGGAGTAACCCTAGACGTGGGGGCAAAACCACACACATACGTAAGGAACAATAGCTGCAGGATATCGCCCGCTCATGATAATCATGACAAGCACCCTCTTATCTCAGAAGGTATACATCTGAGACAAGGTAGGACCTTTTCTACTCCCTTGACAAGTCCTTAAAGCTACTAAAATTACCAAAAAAGTGTTAAAGTGAATTTATGAACCTTCAGAATGGCATTGTGGCTTCTTTTCATTCAGTTTTTGAGCCACTCCTGATCTATGAGCCATCTCAGAAGGTATACTTCAAGACAGGCAGGGGGCTGAAGTAAGAGCCAGGAAACAGAACAGATAGAACATGTTCTGCTCCCCGGACAACCTCTTTAAATCTGCAAAAGAAATGATCTTAGCATGTGCTTCTATGGTTCTTTAAACCTTGGCATCGGGGACCCTATAATTCAGTTTTTAAGCCATTTCTGGTCTATGAACCATCTCAGAAGGTCTACTTCTGGGCCATGCAAGGGGCCATAGTAAGAGCTGGAAAACAGAATAGGCAGGACTTTTTCTGCTCCTGGGACAAGCCCTTTAAATCAGCAAAACTGGATCTTAGCTTGTGCTTCTGTGGCTCCTTAAACCTTCAGAGAGGTCCTTATGAGGCCATTTCTGGTCTATTGGGCATCTCAGGAGGTCTACATCCGAGACAGCCAGGGGGCTAAAGTAAGAGCCGGGAAACAGAACAGATAGAACATTTTCTGCTGGAAAATCTCTTAAATCTGCAAAATATGGATCTTAGCATGTGCTTCTATAGTTCTTTAAACCTTGGCATTGGGTCCGTATAATTCTGTCTTTGAGCCATTTCTGGTCTATGAACCATCTCAGTAGGTTTACTTTTGGGACAGCCAGGGGGCCACAGTAAGAGCTGGAAAACAGAACAGGTAGGACCTTTTTTTGTTCCTGGGACCACAAAAATTGATCTTAGCTTGTGTTTCACTGGATTTGTAACTGGGGTCCCTATAATTCTATTTTTGAGCCACTCCTGGTCTATGTGGTCACCTCCCAACCACCCACAACCCGGACCACCAACTAGATCTGAGACACTCTACAAAGAGAGTACAGACATTGACTTCAGTACAGTCAGCTTTGGCCCACTCCGCCAGATTAATGTTGGGGTGGGGGGGGGGGGGGGGGTTGGCCATTAGGAAGGGTTGCCCAAACCCCTGAAAAGAAAATCCCATGGAAGAAGTAATATGGATGAGGACCATGTTCTAAGATAATTTATTAACCCTCGTTAGGACTAATTTCACAGCGTTTGACATCTGTTTTACGAAGATTCCTGAAAAGCTCCTGGAAATTGTCACATTTTCCTCGGCAGGAGATCGCTTATTGTTTTATCACCATACGCAGCTGTTGATCTTCATTTCCTTTTCTCCACATTGATTCTACAGCCGCCAATTACTCAGTTCTGTAGGATTTTCTGCTTTAACTCTGCAAACAAGGGAGGGATAAAACCCATTTTCTCCAAATCAGATCTTATCCGGGCAAATCTCATCGTGATGACGCTCGCTTGTCAGGCATACAAGGCTTATCAGTTCCAGCAGGGTGTTAAGTAATTCTCTTCGTAGTGTTAGCATTGCCTCGTGGGACAGGCCCGGAAATGGCTTTAATAAGCTGATAACAAGTGATATATGGATATATTGTAATTCCTGGGCCTAACCTGAGAGTCTTTATTAGAAACAAAAGGACTGTGTGAGAATCATGGACACCAATACCATGCTGCCAACAGATGGGGTTATCATTACATAGAGCTTCATCCACATTAACCTGATTTTAAGAAAAAATATATATATATATTTAAAAATACCTACAATCCTCGGTCCCTCTACCATTCAACAAAAAAGTCTAAAACACCTCTATGAAACCATCTATTGGAGCCATTGACGTGAAGACTCTACGACAGTGGTCTCCAAACACCCCTTGGCAACCGTCAAGTGGAGCCACTGGTGTGAACATTCTACGGCAGTGGTCTCCAAACACCCCTAAGCAAGACTCTACAGTAGTGGTCTCCAAACACCCCTAGGCAACCATCAAGTGGAGCCACTGGTGTGAAGACTCTACCACAGTAGTCTCCAAACACCCCTAGGCAAGACTCTACAGTAGTGGTCTCCAAACACCCTAGGCAACCATCAATCGGAGCCACTGGTGTGAATACTCTACAGTAGTACTCTCAAAACACCCCTATGCAACCATCAAGTGGAGCCACTGGTGTGAAGACTCTACCACAGTAGTCTCCAAACACCCCTAGGCAAGACTCTACAGTAGTGGTCTCCAAACACCCTAGGCAACCATCAATCGGAGCCACTGGTGTGAATACTCTACAGTAGTACTCTCAAAACACCCCTATGCAACCATCAAGTGTAGCCACTGGTGTGAAGACTCTACCACAGTAGTCTCCAAACACCCCTAGGCAAGACTCTACAGTAGTGGTCTCCAAACACCCTAGGCAACCATCAATCGGAGCCACTGGTGTGAATACTCTACAGTAGTACTCTCAAAACACCCCTATGCAACCATCAAGTGGAGCCACTGGTGTAAAGACTCTACGGCAGTGGTTTCCAAACACCCCTAGGCAACCATCAATCGGAGCCACTGGTGTGAAGACTCTACAGTAGTGGTCTCCAAACACCCCTAGGCAACCATCAAGTGGAGCCACTGGTGTGAACACTCTACGACAGTGGTCTCCAAACACCCCTAGGCAAGACTCTACAGTAGTGGTCTCCAAACAACCCTAGGCAACCATCAATTGGAGCCACTGGTGTGAAGACTCTACAGTAGTGGTCTCCAAACACCCCTAGGCAAGACTCTACAGTAGTGGTCTCCAAACACCCCTAGGCAACGATCAAGTGGAGCCACTGGTGGGAAGACTCTACGGCAGTGGTCTCCAAACACCCCTAGGCAACCATCAATTGGAGCCACTGGTGTGAAGACTCTACAGTAGTGGTCTCCAAACACCCCTAGGCAACCATCAAGTGGAGCCACTGGTGTGAACACTCTACGACAGTGGTCTCCAAACACCCCTAGGCAAGACTCTACAGTAGTGGTCTCCAAACAACCCTAGGCAACCATCAATTGGAGCCACTGGTGTGAAGACTCTACAGTAGTGGTCTCCAAACACCCCTAGGCAAGACTCTACAGTAGTGGTCTCCAAACACCCCTAGGCAACGATCAAGTGGAGCCACTGGTGTGAAGACTCTACGGCAGTGGTCTCCAAACACCCCTAGGCAACCATCAATTGGAGCCACTGGTGTGAAGACTCTGCAGCAGCGGTTTCCAAATACCCCTAGTGAAACGTCCATCAAAGCCACTGTTTTGAAGGCTTTACGGAAGTGGTCTCCAAACTGTGGACCTCCAGCTGTTGCATAATTACCACTCCCAACATGCCCAGACAGTCGTTGGTCCACAGTTTGGAGACCACTGCTCTACAGGTCTATAGCATAGTAGGAATAGAACTTTTGGGATGATGCCTTTAAGAGTTTGCATCACAATCTCAGAAAATAAACAAAATGGTGGTGTAGCCTTAGGTTAGGTAGTCAATGTGGGATCTATTATTTTCTCAACAAGGTGATAGTCAAGAAATCCAATGAAAATTTGAACTAAAACTGTAGAGTTTGTCCTCAACTCAACAGTTCTCAGTATAACCAAAGCCAACTTCACCATACCCAACTCGATTGTATTGGCCTTCCTCGGTCTTACCTATCTAAAGCTCCAACCTGGAGTGGGTGTCCCAAGAACCAAGGAGTTTGTCCCTGTCCTACATAGAATTCCTGCCACTCAATTGGTATCAGGAGAGTTTGGGTCTAGTCCTAACATAGATGTATAAAGATTGTTTAGCATAAGATGCTTCGTTTAGGACCCCAACACCAGTCTTGAAATAGATGTAATGAAAGACCCCCTGGTCACAGAATGTGAATGGGACTCCTGCTGTTTTTCTGTACATATTAAAGGGGTACTCCATTCCTAGACATCTTATCCCTGATAGGGGATAAGATGTCTGATCACGGGGGTCCCACTGCTGGGGACCCCCGCGATCTCGGCTGCTGCACCCCAGACATCCCGTGCAGGGAGCAAACTTTGCTCCGTGCCAGATGACTGGCGATGCGGGTCGGGGGCTTGTGACGTCACAGCCTCGCCCCCTCAATGCAAGTCTATGGGAGGGGGCGTGACATCCATCACGCCCCCTCCCATAGACTTGCATTGAGGGGGCATGGCCATGACGTCCAGAACAGGGCGTGGCCGTGACATCCCGAGCCTCTGGCCCTGCACAAAATGCTTTAAATGGACCCCCACGATACGATCAGACATCTTGTCCCCTATCCTTTGAATAGGGGATAAGATGTCTAAGGGCGGAGTACCCCTTTAAGAAAAAGGGTATTCTAAATGAATGCCGGGTGCAGCAGGGAGATCGCAGGGGTCCCCAGTGGCGGACCCCTCCGTGATCAGTCATCTTATCCCCTATCCTTTGTATAAGGGCGGAGTACCCCTTTAATGCATTACACCATACTTAGAAAATACTGCTGGCACTACCTCCCATTGCTGCCTGGGGCTTTACCATGCAACCCCTCTATTCCAACTCAATGGGGCACAGTCACTGTACTCTCTGCCCAGTTGGTGGTGCTCAGCATACACAGGCGACAGTAAACTCTTCAAAGTATAGGAGAAGAATAAATGCGGCAAAACACCAACTTTTGTGTCCAAGAGCTCCATTATCTTGTGTATCCCGCTTGTGCACCCACATGAAGATTTAAAAAAGCCTGGACATGAAAGTCGGTGAGTTGCTGCATTTATTCTTCTCCTATACTTTGAATATTAGGGCATTAGTCCCTGGCAAACATAGGACAAATATTGGTCACTATCATTTGCTTTTTCAATCCTTGTTTAAACTAGTAATAAACAAACTTGGGACAAATCCTGATTACAATTCAGTTCCAGTCTTACTCCGACACGTTTCTCCCACGGAGCTAACATGGGTTCATCAGGGAATATACAGGGCTAATAAACAGGTGGAGGACCGGATGCTGGTATCAGAAATCAGATTTAAAAAAAACATTTAAATGGGCACTGTCACCAACTTTATTTTTTGATATGTTGTAGTACTTATGTACTACAACATATCTCTAATATACTTTTATTATTATTATTTTTTTCATTAAAAAGGTTTAATTTACATTTAAAAACCGGCTACTGAAAAAGGACTGATTTTGGAGTGGCAATCAGTCCTTTTTCAGTTAGGCTGCACTCGCTCCCTGCCTGTCAATCAGACAGGCGGGAGCGAGCGCATTGGCTCCCCGGCCACTGGCTGGGAGGCCACTCCTCCCGCACATCGCCGCCGCCGCCTCGTTGCCGCCGCTGTCCCTGCACGCCCGCTGCCGGACTCTGCAGTAACTGCAAGTGTAATGAGGGAACGGGGTATGCGGGGCGGGGGGGCGAGGGACGGGGGGAGGGAACGGGCTAGTGCCGTGGCGGGGGGGGGGGGAGAGCTACCCTTTAAGGAATTCAAGGTTAAAGAAACACTTCAGATTTTGTTTAGTTTTTGCCTATATCAAGCACACTCACTAGTCTCATAGCGCCATTTGTTTCTTTCCAGCATTGCTGCATCCATGCGTTTCAATACTGTAACTGGGTCATGTGATCACAAGGCTGACCAACAGAAAATCACAGAACTTAATGCGTCAGAGAATGTGGTCAGTCCTGGGTCAGCTGACTTCCTGTAAACTGCAGGATGACATCATCAGATATCAGATCCTTCCTGCTAACTCCCAGACCCTTCCCTCCCAGATCTGTATGCTGCTGCTATCTCTTTGAAATCAATATGTATAGTAACTACCGTATATACTCGAGTATAAGCCGACCCGAGGCCCCTAATTTCACCCCAAAATCCCAGGAAAAGTTATTGACTCGAGTATAAGCCTAGGGTGGGAAATACATCATTCCCCCCTGTCATCATCCAGACCCCCTGTCATTAACATCCTCATCATCATCACCGCCTGTCATCATCCAGACCCTCATCATCATCACCTGTCATCATCCCCTTGTCATCATCCCACCCCCCCCCTTCATCATCCCCTTGTCATCATCCCCACCCCCCTTCATCATCCCCTTGTCATCATCCCCACCCCCCTTCATCATCCCCTTGTCATCATCCCCACCCCCCTTCATCATCCCCTTGTCATCATCCCACACCCCCCCTTCATCATCCTCTTGTCATCATCCGCCCTCAGTGGTCTTCAACCTGCGGACCTCCAGAGGTTTCAAAACTACAACTCCCAGCAAGCCCGGGCAGCCATCGGCTGTCCGGGCTTGCTGGGAGTTGTAGTTTTGAAACCTCTGGAGGTCCGCAGGTTGAAGAGCACTGCGGCCTTCGACATCATCCAGCCCCCTCTCACCCCCTTTAGTTCTGTACTTGCCTCCGCTCGGCGCTGGTCCGGTGCTGCAGGACTGTCCGGAGAGGAGGTGGTCCGGTGGGATAGTGGTTCCGGGCTGCTATCTTCACCGGGGGCACCTCTTCTCCGCGCTTCGGGCCCAGAATAGAGGCGTTGCCTTGACGATGACGCAGAAGGACGTTGGTAATGAACGTACCTCTGCGTCGTTGTCAAGGCAACATGACTATTCTGGGGCCGGGCCCGAAGCGCTTAGAAGAGGCCTCCCCGGTGAAGATAGCAGCCCGGAACCACTATCCCACCGGACGACCTCCTCACCGTACAGTCCTGCAGGACCGGACCAGCTCCGAGCGGAGGTGAGTACTGTACAGAACTAAAGGGGGTGAGAGGGGGCTGGATGATGTCGAAGGCCGCAGTGGTCTTCAACCTGCGGACCTCCGGAGGTTTCAAAACTACAACTCCCAGGAAGCCCGGACAGCCGATGGCTGCCCGGGCTTGCTGGGAGTTGTAGTTTTGAAACATCTGGAGGTTCGCAGGTTGAAGACCACTGAGGGCGGAGAGTTCACTCGAGTATAAGCCGAGGGGAGTGTTTTCAGCACGAAAAATCGTGCTGAAAAACTCGGCTTATACTCGAGTATATATGGTATACACTTCCCCTATAGCTTTATCTGGATACTGCTGCTGCTATCTCTATAGGATCAGGATACATAGTAGTTATTCCCCTATACACCAGCTCTATCTGTATACTGCTGCTATCTCTATGGGATCAGGATATATAGTAGTTATGCCCCTCACCTCCAGCTCTATCTGTATACTGCTGCTATCTCTATAGGATCAGGATACATAGTAGTTATTCCCCTATACACCAGCTCTATCTGTATACTGCTGCTATCTCTATGGGATCAGGATATATAGTAGTTATACCCCTCACCTCCAGCTCTATCTGTATACTGCTGCTATCTCCATAGGATCAGGATACATAGTAGTTATTCCCCTATACACCAGATCTATCTGTATACTGCTGCTATCTCTATGGGATCAGGATATATAGTAGTTATACCCCTCACCTCCAGCTCTATCTGTATACTGCTGCTATCTCTATAGGATCAGGATACATAGTAGTTATTCCCCTATACACCAGCTCTATCTGTATACTGCTGCTATCTCTATGGGATCAGGATATATAGTAGTTATACCCCTCACCTCCAGCTCTATCTGTATACTGCTGCTATCTCTATAGGTTCAGGATATATAGTAGTTATACCCCTCCCTATAGCTCTATCTGTATACTGCTGCTATCTCTATAGGATCAGGATACATAGTAGTTATTCCCCTATTCACCAGCTCTATCTGTATACTGCTGCTATCTCTATGGGATCAGGATATATAGTAGTTATACCTCTCACCTCCAGCTCTATCTGTATACTGCTGCTATCTCTATAGGTTCAGGATATATAGTAGTTATACACCTCCCCTCCAGCTCTATCTGTATACTGCTGCTATCTCTATGGTATCAGGATATATAGTAGTTATACCCCTCCCCTCCAGCTCTATCTGTATACTGCTGCTATCTCTATAGGTTCAGGATATATAGTAGTTATACACCTCCCCTCCAGCTCTATCTGTATACTGCTGCTATCTCTATGGTATCAGGATATATAGTAGTTATACCCCTCCCCTCCAGCTCTATCTGTATACTGCTGCTATCTCTATAGGTTCAGGATATATAGTAGTTATACCCCTCCCCTCCAGCTCTATCTGTATACTGCTGCTATCTCTATGGTATCAGGATATATAGTAGTTATACACCTCCCCTCCAGCTCTATCTGTATACTGCTGCTATCTCTATGGTATCAGGATATATAGTAGTTATACACCTCCCCTCCAGCTCCATCTGTATACTGCTGCTATCTCTATGGTATCAGGATATATAGTAGTTATACCCCTCCCCTCCAGCTCTATCTGTATACTGCTGCTATCTCTATAGGTTCAGGATATATAGTAGTTATACCCCTCCCCTATAGCTCTATCTGTATACTGCTGCTGCTATCTCTATGGTATCAGGATGTATAGTAGCCGGTGTAGTCAGCCAGCTCACCTCCACGTCCACGTTTTTAATCCATTGTTGTATGACTAAGGTCTGGTGATCAGACCGAAACGCGTCGCCATTCTCCTGTCCTGTGTGTTGGATTATTTATATTGCAATAAAGCTGGAAGTTCATAAGAGAAGCTGCCATGCTGGAAATTCTTGTTTACAGGATATATAGTAGTTATACCCCTCCCCTCTAGCTCTGTCTGTATACTGCTGCTATATCTTTGGGATCAGGATATATAGCAGTTATACACCTCCGAGGCTGTGTTCAGATTTTTTGCTGCAAGAATTTTTTCAGCTTTTTTCCCATAATTTTCCCAAAATTGTGGCAAAAATGTTGCTATTTTTCTGCCATTGTGCAAATCACTGTAAAAATGTGTTATATTTACAGTGATCACAGCAAAAAAACAAAAAAAACAGCCAAAACAACGAAAAAGGCGGGATAATCCCTCTTGCTACATGGTAATTTTTTCTTTAAATAAGAAAAAAACTGCACATAATGTGAACTGACCTCAACCCACTTATGAGTCTAATCAGTTCACCTGGGTGACCTCCAGCACCAGCAGCCTAATTAGATGACCAGGTGCAGTGATCAGACTCCACTCCCTCTCTCTGCAAAGCCAGAGGATTCATGGAAAATGTAGGCAGCATTAGGAAATCATTTCAGTGATAGGATTGCAATCAGTATAACTAAAAACTCATGCCTGTCACTTCAGCTAAAACAGGTAAGCACAGGGCATACAAAGGAACCTATACATTATTCTATAAAAAAAAATAAAAAAATGACTATGCTGCACTTTATATAGTCCAGGAGTGCTTCTTTAAAGGGGTACACCACTGCCCCAGCATTTGGAACATTTAGTTCCGAATGCTGGGTGCGGGCTGCGGGGGTCATGAGGAGGCAGTGGGGGCAGTGGAGTACCCCTTTAATGGGTACTATGTAATGCTTCCTTTCTCCTGTGGAGGCACTGTAGGCTGCACAGATAGCAGCCAATCACTGGGGGTCTCAACAGCGAGTCCCATTGTGATTTCTTTATTGTTATGGGAATTTTCCAAAGTGGAGAACCCCTTAAAGGGGTACTCTGGTGGAAAACTTTTTTTTTTTTTTTTTTTATCAACTGGTGACAGAAAGTTAAACAGATTTGTAAATTACTTCTATTAAAAAATCTTAATCCTTCCAGTACTTATTAGCTGCTGAATACTACAGAGAAAGTTATTTTCTTTTTGGAACACAGTGCTCTCTGCTGACATCATGACCACAGTGCTCTCTGCTGACACCTCTGTGCATTTTAGGAACTGTCCAGAGCAGCATATGTTTGCTATGGGGATTTTCTCCTACTCTGGACAGTTCTTAAAATGGACAGAGGTGTCAGCAGAGAGCACTGTGGCCATGATGTCAGCAGAGAGCTCTGTGTTCCAAAAAAAAAAAAAAAAACATATTTCCTCTGTAGTATTCAGCAGCTAATAAGTACTGGAAGGATTAAGATTTTTTAATAAAAGTCATTTACAAATCTGTTTAACTTTCTGGCATCAGTTGATAAAAATAAATAAAAAAATAAATAAAAAACACTTTATCATCGGAGTACCCCTTTAAGATGCCTATAGTCTCTCCACCAGAGACCCCACTGATCACTGTATTCATGATACATCCTACCGAAAGGCCACAAAACTATTTTGTGGCAAAATTCTTTTAAATAGGCTTTATCCACAAACAGAATGCATCGCCTATCTATAGGATTAGTATTGAGAAGTAAATGAGGCTGCAGTACCATACACAACCACGTGGAGAGGTGTGGCGCTGTTTATAGACTATTATTAGTTTATAAATGTTTTTACATTCTTATATGGCCCTTTAATTAATATTGAGTTCTTCAGAAAACATAATAATCACATGATTTAGCCATGAAAAGCAGAATGTGAAGAACAGCCCGTAATAATATGCGTTGTGATTATACAGGAAGTTTAGAAGGCTCCTCGCCCGGTATAATAAAGTGCGGCCGGGGAGATGATTGCGCGGCCGGGAGTATTTGCCTTTTAATAAAAGTAAGATTTACATTGATCCATTGTGAGTCCGGGATCATCCTCGCGCCGCTTATCTTTTATGGCCCAATATAAACCTCAGCGCTGGCGGGATAATGAACTCAGTTACTTAATGTGCGATTATTATTATTATTATTATTATAATCCTGTTTTATCTCTCATCCGGTTCTTGTGATTTGGTCACGTGATTTATCAGGACCTGAGATACCGGCCGAGGTTATGTTGACGCGCTGGGAGGAAAGTCCTGTAAAGCTTAATGCACATTGTGTAGCAGTAGTGCGGCTTTTACCAGATCTGTGTTGTATCATACATCACTTATTGGTCACATCCTCAGGGATCATCCTGCTCCCTCTGATGTCACCAGCCCTCCCGAAAATCACCCTGCTGTCTCATTCTATGACATCACCAACCTACCCTGTATTACCCTGCCCCCTCTCTCTATGACATCACCAACCTACCCTGTATTACCCTGCCCTCTCACTCTATGACATCACCAACCTATCCTGTATTACCCTGCCCCCTCACTCTATGACATCACCAACCTATCCTGTATTACCCTGCCCTCTCACTCTATGACATCACCAACCTATCCTGTATTACCCTGCCCCTTCACTCTGACATCACCAACCTACCCTGTATTACCCTGCCCCTTCACTCTATGACATCACCAACCTACCCTGTATTACCCTGCCCTCTCACTCTATGACATCACCAACCTATCCTGTATTTCCCTGCCCTCTCACTCTATGACATCACCAACCTATCCTGTATTACCCTGCCCTCTCACTCTATGACATCACCAACCTATCCTGTATTACCCTGCCCCTTCACTCTGACATCACCAACCTACCCTGTATTACCCTGCTCCTTCACTCTATGACATCACCAACCTACCCTGTATTACCCTGCCCTCTCACTCTATGACATCACCAACCTATTCTGTATTACCCTGCCCCCTCACTCTATGACATCACCCACCTATCCTGTATTACCCTGCCCCTTCACTCTATGACATCACCAACCTATCCTGTATTACCCTGCCCCTTGACTCTATGACATCACCAACCTATCCTGTATTACCCTGCCCTCTCACTCTATGACATCACCAACCTATCCTGTATTACCCTGCCCTCTCATTCTATGACATCACCAACCTATCCTGTATTACCCTGCCCTCTCACTCTATGACATCACCAACCTATCCTGTATTACCCTGCCCCCTCACTCTATGACATCATTAACCTATCCTGTATTACCCTGCCCTCTCATTCTATGACATCACCAACCTATCCTGTATTACCCTGCCCCTTCACTCTATGACATCACCAACCTATCCTGTATTACCCTACCCCTTCACTCTATGACATCACCAACCTACCCTGTATTACCCTGCCCCCTCACTCTATGACATCACCAACCTATCCTGTATTACCCTGCCCCTTCACTCTATGACATCACCAACCTATCCTGTATTACCCTGCCCCTTCACTCTATGACATCACCAACCTACCCTGTATTACCCTGCCCCTTCACTCTATGACATTCCCAATCGTATTACCCTGCCCCCTCACTCTATGACATCACCAACCTATCATGTATTACCCTGCCCCCTCACTCTATGACATCACCAACCTACCCTGTATACCCCTGCCCCCTTGCTCTATGACATCATCAACCTACCCTGTATTACCCTGCCCCCTTACTCTATGACATCGCCAACCTACCCTGTATACCCCTGAACCCTCACTATATGGCATAACCAACCTACACTGTATACCCCTGCCCCCTTACTCTATGACATCACCAACCTACCCTGTATTACCCTGCCCCCTTACTCTATGACATCACCAACCTACCCTGTATTACCCTGCCCCCTAACTCTATGGCATCACCAACCTACCCTGTATACCTCTGCCCCCTCACTCTATGGCATCACCAACCTACCCTGTATACCCCTGCCCCCTCACTCTATGACATTCCCAACCTACCCTGTATACTCTGATCCCTCACTCTATGACATCACCAACCTACTCTGTATAACCCTGCTATCTCTCACTGCAACATCAGCAACTTACCCTGTATAACCCTGCCCCCTCACTCTGTGACATCACTCCCCCTCCCAAAATAATTCTGCTCTCTCACTCTGATTTCATAAACCTTTCCCTAGATAACTTTGCTTCCTCACCATTAGTCTGTAGATTACGCTTCCCCTGACTCTATGACATCATAAGCTGTTTGCAAATATCTCAATATCCTCATTCTTTGACATCGCCGCCCCTCCCAATGAACCCTATCCTCTCACTCTGTGACATAGGAAAGCTTTCCCAGGAAACCCTATCCTCTTATCCTGTGACATAATCAGCCCTTTCCAGATTCACCCTTCCCCTGAAAACCTTGTCCCCCTCATGAAATCATCATCCTTTCCCAGAAAGTCCTACCCCCTCATTCTGTGACATCAGCAACCCTCCCAAGATTCCATTGCCCTCTTACTCTTTGACATCACCAACACTCTGCAAATAACCCTGCCCCTCACTCTATGACATCACAGCACTCTATAGATAACCCTGCCCCTCACTCACATCACAGCACTCTACAGATAACCCTGCCCCTCACCCAATGACATCACCAGAACTCTACAGATAACCCTCACCCAATGACATGACCAGCACTCTACAGATAACCCTGCCCCTCACTCTCTCACATCACAGATCTCTACAGATAACCCTGCCCCTCACCCAATGACATCACCAGCACTCTACAGATAACCCTCACCCAATGACATCACCAGCACTCTACAGATAACCCTGCCCCTCACTCTATGACATCACAGCACTCTACAGATAACCTTGCCCCTCACTCTATGACATCACAGCACTCTTTGCTAACTCTGCCCCTCACCCAATGACATCACCAGCACTCTAAAGATAACCCTGCCCTCACTCTATCACCAGCACTCTACAGATAACCCTGCCCCTCACCCAATGACATCACCAGCACTCTACAGATAACCCTGCCCCTCACCCAATGACATCACCAGCACTCTACAGATAACCCTGCCCCTCACTCTATGACATCCCAGCACTCTACAGCTAACCCTGCCCCTCACTCTATGACATCACCAGCACTCTACAGATAACCCTGCCCTTCACTCTATGACATCACAGCACTTCACAGATAACCCTGCCCATCACTCTATGACATTACCAGCACTCTACAGATAACCCTGCACTTCACTCTATGACATCACCAGCACTCTACAGATAACCCTGCCCCTCACCCAATGACATCACCAGCACTCTACAGATAACCCTGCCCCTCACTCTGACATCACAACACTCTACAGATAACCCTTCCCCTCACCCAATGACATCACCAACACTCTACAGATAACCCTGCCCCTCACTCTATGACATCACCAGCACTCTACAGATAACCCTGCCCCTCACTCTATGACATCACCAGCACTCTACAGATAACCCTGCCCCTCACTCTATGACATCACCAGCACTCTACAGTTAACCATGCCCTTCACTCTATGACATCACCAGCACTCTACAGATAACCATGCCCCTCACTCTATGACATCACATCATTCTACAGATAACCCTGCCCCTTACTCTATGACATCACAGCACTCTACAGATAACCCTGCCCCTCACTCTATGACATCACATCATTCTACAGATAACCCTACCCCTCACTCTATGACATCACCAGCACTCTACAGATAACCCTGCCCCTCACTCTATGACATCACCAGCACTCTACAGATAACCCTGCCCCTCACTCTATGACATCACCAGCACTCTACAGATAACCCTGCCCCTCACTCTCTGACATCACCTGTACTCTGCAGATAACTCCGCCCCTCACCCAATGACATCACCAGCAGTACATATACACCATATACACTAGTAACACAAGGCAGGTGTGGGCCCTGTTACAGATTTTGCATTCAATTCCAAGAGCTTCAGGTTACACTTCTGCACTAAACATTTTTATAACTTCAATTTCCTAGTTTTTCCCATGAACTCTGTATATGCACAACGCGCACAGGATCTTTACACCATCACGGACAGTCGGTGTTACATGGGACTTCCTGTTATGATAGTGTGGCTTTATTTAAACCGTTAATGAAATGTAATCAGAAGGCGACAATGTACTTCTTAAGTAGAACCTCCATTTAATTTCCTGTCACACATTAAAACCGTAAAAGAGGATTTGGAGAAAAGAAAAACCTAGAACAGATGATCACACATTTACACAATGTTTGCTTAACCGCGCAAATAGCAGATGCCAGACACTTCCGAGAGATTGTCAGGTCTTCCTGTGCAGGTCACATGAGATCTTCCCTAGACTCCATCTCAGGACCTTTTTACACCACGTTTTTGGTCTACGTTTGATGTATGTGTCACAGGTGAAATACATTTCCATAGACCACCATTACCCAACCAAGGGCAAAAGAGTGCCATTAATTGACAACCCTCTTAAAGGGGTATTCCGGCTTTATACATCGTATCCTCTAACCAAAGGATAGGGGATAAGATGTATGATTGCAGGGGTCCCGCCGCTGTTGACCCCCGTGATCTTGGTGCAGCCCCCAGCATTCTGTGCCGAATGCTGCCTCCAAGATGGGGATGTTACGTCACGGCCACGCCCCCTAGTGACATCACCTAACACTCCCTCCATTCATGTCTATAAAGTGAGGAAGGGTGAGGTGCACCTGATCTCCTTTCTTCAATAGGTAGGCCTTAGAACCCACATCTCTAATGTAAGGAATCTACATTCTGGTCATCATCTTCGTAGTCCAATTCTGAAAACTTATATGGGACTGAATTCCTACAGAACTCCTCAGAATCTTATGGTAAACTCACATTGAACAAAACTTGTACTGAAATCATAGGAACTCATACAGAATTTATACGGAACTTAGGAACTCATACATAACTTATACTGAACTCATAGGAACTCATACAGAATTTATACTGAACTCATTGGAACTCATACAGAACGTATACTGAACTCATTGGAACTCATACAGAACTTATACTGAACTCATTGGAACTCATACAGAACTTATACTGAACTCATAGGAACTCATACAGAAATTATCCTGAACTCATAGGAACTCTTACAGAACTTATACTGAACTCATATGAACTCATACAGAACTTATACTGAACTCATAGGAACGCATACAGAATTTATCCTGAACTCATAGGAACTCATACAGAACTTATACTGAACTCATAGGAACGCATACAGAACTTATCCTGAACTCATAGGAACTCATACAGAACTTATACTGAACTCATAGGAACTCATACAGAACTTATACTGAACTCATAGGAACTCATACAGAACTTATACTGAACTCATAGGAACTCATACAGAACTTATACTGAACTCATAGGAACTCATACAGAACTTATACTGAACTCATAGGAAATCATACAGAACATATACTAAACAAATAGGAAATCATACAGAACATATACTAAACTAACAGGAAACCATACAGAACTTATACAGACTTTAGGAACTCATACATAACTTATACTGAACTCCTAGGAACTCATATAGAACTTATACTGAACTAATAGTAACTTATACAGAACTTGTACTAAATTAATAGAAACTTATACAGAACTTATAATGAACTAATAGCAACTCATACAGAACTTATACGGAACCTAGGAACTCATACAGAACTTATACTGAACTCATAGGAACTCATACAGAACTTATACTGAACTCATAGGAACTCACACAGAACATATACTAAACTAATAGGAAATTATACAGAACGTATACTAAACTAATAGGAAATCATATAAAACATATCCTAAACTAATAAGAAATCATACAGAACTTATACGGACTTTAGGAACTCATACATAACTTATACTGAACTCCTAGGAACTCATACAGAACTTACACTGAACTCATAGGAACTCACACAGAACTTATACTGAACTAATAGTAACTTATGCAGAACTTGTACTAAATTAATAGAAAATCATACAGAACTTATAATGAACTAATAGTACCTCATACAGAACTTATACTAAACAAATAGGAACTTATACAGAACTTATACTAAACTAATAGGAAATCATACAGAACTTATACTAAACTAATAGGAAATCATACAGAACATATCCTAAACTAATAAGAAATCATACAGAACTTATACAGACTTTAGGAACTCATACAGAACTTATAGTGACCTCATAGGAACTCATATAGTAGTTATACTGAACTCATAGGAACTCTTACAGAACTTATACTAACCAAATAGGAAATCATACAGAACTTATACTAAACTAATAGGAAATCATACAGAACATATCCTAAACTAATAAGAAATCATACAGAACTTATATGGACTTTAGGAACTCATACAGAACTTTTAGTGAACTCATAGGAACTCATATAGTACTTATTCGGAACTCATAGGAACTCATACATAACTTATACTAAACTAATAGGAACTCATACAGAACTTATACGGACCTCAGGAAGTCATACAGAACATATACTAAACTTATAGGAACTCATATAGTACTTATACAGAACTCATAGGAACTCAGACCAAACTTATACTGATAGCATAAGAACTCATATAGAACTTATACTGAACTAATAGAAACTCATACAGAACTTATACTGAACTCATATATAACTTATGCTGAACTAATAGGAACTCATACAGAACTTACACTGAACTAATGAGAACTCATACAGAACTTATACTGAACTAATAAGAACTCATACAGAACTTATACTGAACTCATAGGAACTCATACAGAACTTATACTAAACGCATAGGAACAGGAACTTATACAAAACTTATACTGAACTCATAGGAACTCATACAGAACTTATACAGACCTCGGGAACTCATACAGAACTTATACAGACCTCGGAAACTCATACATAACTTATACTGAACTCCTAGGAACTCATACAGAACTTATACTGAACTCATAGGAACTCATACAGAACTTATACTGAACTAATAGTAACTTATACAGAACTTGTACTAAATTAATAGAAACTTATACAGAACTTATAATGAACTAATAGGAACTCATACAGAACTTATACTAAACAAATAGGAACTTATACAGAACTTATACTAAACTAATAGGAAATCATACAGAACATATCCTAAACTAATAAGAAATCATACCAAACTTATACAGACTTTAGGAACTCATACGGAACTTATAGTGAACTCATAGGAACTCATATAGTACTTTAACTGAACTCATAGGAACTCTTACAGAACTTATACTAAACAAATAGGAAATCATACAAAACATATACTAAACTAATAAGAAATCTTACAGAACTTATACGGACCTCAGGAAGTCATACAGAACATATACTAAACTTATAGGAACTCATATAGTACTTATACAGAACTCATAGGAACTCATACCGAACTTATACTGATCGCATAAGAACTCATATAAAACTTATACTGAACTCATAGGAACTCACACAGAACTTATACTGATCGCATAAGAACTCATACAGAACTTATACTGAATTCATAGGAACTCATACAGACTTTATACAGACCTCAGGAACTCACTTATACTGAACTCATATAGAACTTATACTGAACTAATGAGAAGAGAACTCATACAGCATTTGTACTGAACTAATAAGAACTCATACAGAACTTATACAGACCTGGGGAACTCTTACAGAACTTATACAGACCTCGGAAACTCATACAGAACGTATACTGAACTCATACAGAACTTATACTGAACTAATAGGAACTCATGCAGAACTTATACTGAACTCATATAGAACTTACACTGAACTAATGAGAACTCATACAGCATTTATACTGAACTAATAAGAACTCATACAGAACTTATACAGACCTCGGGAACTCTTACAGAACTTATACAGACCTCGGAAACTCATACAGAACTTATACTGAACTCATACAGAACTTATACTGAACTAATAGGAACTCATGCAGAACTTATACTGAACTAATGAGGACTCATACAGAACTTATACTGAACTAATAAGAACTCATACATAACTTATGCTGAACTCATAGGAACTCATACAGAACTTATACTGAACTCATGTAGAACTTATACTGAACTAATAAGAACTCATGCAGAACTTATACTGAACTAATGAGAACTCATAGAGAACTTATACTGAACTAATAGGAACTCATACAAAACTTTTCCTGAACTCATAGGAACTCATACAGAACTTTTATTGAACGCATAGGAACAGGAACTCATGCAAAACTTATACAGACCTCGGGAGCTCATCCAGAACTTATACAGACCTCGGGAGCTCATCCAGAACTTATACAGACCTCGGGAGCTCATCCAGAACTTATACAGACCTCGGGAACTCATACAGAACTTATACTGAACTCATATAGAACTTATACTGAACTAATAGGAACTCATGCAGAACTTATACTGAACTAATGAGAACTCATACAGAACATATACTGAACTAATAGGAACTCATACAAAACTTTTCCTGAACTCATAGGAACTCATAAGGAACTTTTATTGAATGCATAGGAACAGGAACTCATACAAAACTTATACTGAACTCATAGGAACTTATACAAAACTTATACAGACCTCGGGAGCTCATCCAGAACTTATACAGACCTCGGGAACTCATACTTAATTTATACAGACCTCAGGAACTCATACAGAACTTATACTGAATTCATATAGAACTTATACTGAACTAATAGGAACTCATGCAGAACTTATACTGAACTAATGAGAACTCATACAGAACTTATACTGAGCTAATAGGAACTCATACAAAACTTTTCCTGAACTCATTGGAACTCATACAGAACTTTTATTGAACGCATAGGAACAGGAACTCATGCAAAACTTATACAGACCTTGGGAGCTCATCCAGAACTTATACAGACCTCGGGAGCTCATCCAGAACTTATACATACCTCGGGAACTCATACAGAACTTATACTGAACTCATATAGAACTTATACTGAACTAATAGGAACTCATGCAGAACCTATACTGAACTAATGAGAACTCATACAGAACTTATACTGAACTAATAGGAACTCATACAAAACTTTTCCTGAACTCATAGGAACTCATAAGGAACTTTTATTGAATGCATAGGAACAGGAACTCATACAAAACTTATACTGAACTCATAGGAACTTATACAAAACTTATACAGACCTCGGGAGCTCATCCAGAACTTATACAGACCTCGGGAACTCATACTTAATTTATACAGACCTCAGGAACTCATACAGAACTTATACTGAATTCATATAGAACTTATACTGAACTAATAAGAACTCATACATAACTTATCCTGAACTCATAGGAACTCATACAGAACTTATACTGAACTAATAGGAACTCATGCAGAATTTATACTGAACTAATGAGAACTCATAGAGAACTTATACTGAACTAATAGGAACTCATACAAACTTTTCCTGAACTCATAGGAACTCATCCAGAACTTTTATTGAACGCATAGGAACAGGAACTCATGCAAAACTTATACAGACCTCGGGAGCTCATCCAGAACTTATACAGACCTCGGGAACTCATACAGAACTTATACTGAACTCATATAGAACTTATACTGAACTAATAGGAACTCATGCAGAACTTATACTGAACTAATGAGAACTCATACAGAACTTATACTGAACTCATAGGAACTCATACAAAACTTTTCCTGAACTCATAGGAACTCATACAAAACTTTTCCTGAACTCATAGGAACTCATAAGGAACTTTTATTGAACGCATAGGAACAGGAACTCATACAAAACTTATACTGAACTCATAGGAACTTATACAAAACTTATACAGACATCGGGAGCTCATCCAGAACTTATACAGACCTCGGGAACTCATACTTAATTTATACAGACCTCAGGAACTCATACAGAACTTATACTGAATTCATATAGAACTTATACTGAACTAATAGGAACTCATACAGAACTTATACTGAACTCATAGCAACCCATACAGAACTTATACTGAACTCATACAGAATTTATACTGAATTCATATAGAACTTATACTGAACTAATAGGAACTCATACAGAACTTATACTGAACTCATAGCAACCCATACAGAACTTATACTGAATTCATATAGAACTTATACTGAACTAATAGGAACTCATACAGAACTTATACTGAACTCATAGCAACCCATACAGAACTTATACTGAACTCATACAGAACTTATACTGAACTCATAGGAACTCATACAGAACTTATACTGAACTCATACAGAACTTATACTAAACTCATAGGAACCCATACAGAACTTATACTGAACACATAGCAACCCATACAGAACTTATATTGAACTGATACAGAACTTATACTGAATTCATATAGAACTTATACTGAACTAATAGAAACTCATACAGAACTTATACTGAACTCATAGCAACCCATACAGAACTTATACTGAACTCATAGCAACCCATACAGAACTTATACTGAATTCATATAGAACTTATACTGAACTAATAGGAACTCATACAGAACTTATACTGAACTCATAGCAACTCATACAGAACTTATACTGAACTCATAGCAACTCATACAGAACTTATACTGAACTCATACAGAGCTTATACTGAACTCATAGCAACTCATACAGAACTTATACTGAACTCATAGGAACTCATACAGAACTTATACTGAACTCATAGGAACTCATACAGAACTTATACTGAACTCATAATGCATCTCACTACATATCTGCTGTTTCTACATTTTTATCAGACGCTGTCTTTCCTCAGGGTGCCAAACTCTGCAAACAACTCCTGTTGGACACCCCAAATTCCAGCTTGGACACTAATAGCACGCCTCCAGTCTCCACATCAGTCCTGAAGCCACTATCGGACTGATTATGCTGCCACTTGTCTAAGGCTCATACAGAACTTAAACTGAATTCATACAAAATTTATACAAAAATTATACAGATCTCATATAGAACTTATGAGGAACCAATGCAGAATACATGCTGAACTCAAACATAACTCATACTGAGCTCATATATAATCCATTATCTACTTATACAGAACTCATACCGAATTCATACAGAAACTATACTGAACTCAAAAATCAAGGAACCAATACAGAACATACTGAACCCATACATAGCCAATGCTGAGCTCGTATAAAACTCATGCTGAACTCATACAGAAATCATAGTGAACTAATACAGAACTCATGTAGAACCATTACAGAACATATACTGGACCCATACATAACTCATACAAACCCATATGGTGCAGAGTGTTGTATGGTACCTTAATGTTTATACCGTCAATGGATAAAATTAATTATCCTCATTAATATGATACAGATGTGTGTAAGGAGCCTATACAGGTGCACAGGGAGTACATATGTCTTCGTACTATGGAGCCAAAGGCTTTCCATGTGTCACCATATGGTACTACATATCAGAGGAGTATTCTGCTCCAGGAACAATACTGCTAGGGTAGAACACTCCAATGACATGACATCTGATGGAGCACGACGATACTTTAGTCAGAAACAACCAACCAGAGGGATGTCATCTTTGGAAATGTGAGAGTAGAGGTAAGTCCTCTGAACAACTGGACCCCATGGCAAAAGAAATGTCTGCTACTATGTTTGTTAAAAGTGTACTCCACTGTCCCACCATGCGGAACATTTTGTTCCAAACGCTGGGCACGGGCTTGGGGGGTCGTGACCTCACGGCCACACCCCTTGTGATGTCACGTCACACCCCCTCAATGCAAGTCTATGGGAGGGGGCGTGGTGTCATGGCCACACCCCTTGTGATGTCATGTCACACCCCCTCAATGCAAGTCTATGGGAGGGGGCGTGGCGGATGCCACGCCCCCTCCCATAGACTTGCATTGAGGGGGTGCGACGTGACGTCACAAGGGGTGTGGCCGTGACGTCACGACCCTCGCAGCCCGCACCCAGCGTTTGGAACAAAATGTTCCAGATGGTGGGACAGTGGAGTACCCCTTTAATACCTTATCGACATCTTCTCCATCTATGTCATCGTCTCAAACCATCATATGGATTGGATTTAAAGCCCAGTATTAAAGGGGTACTTCCGTGGAAAACTTTTTTTTTTTTTAAATCAACTGGTACCAGAAAGTTAAACAGATTTGTAAATTACTTCTATTAAAAAAATCTTAATCCTTCTAGTACATTTTAGGGGCTGTATACTAAAGAAAAATCCAAAGAAAGAAATGCATTTCCTCTGATGTCCTGACCACAATGCTCTCTGCTGACCTCTGCTGTCCATTTTAGGAACTGTCCAGATAAGCATATGTTTGCTATGGGGATTTTCTCCAGTTAATAAAATGGACAGCAGAGGTCAGCAGAGAGCACTGTGGTTAGGACATCACAGGAAATGCATATCTTTTTTGGATTTCTCTTTAGTATACAGCCCCTAAAAAGTACTGGAAGGATTAAGATTTTTTAATAGAAGTGATTTACAAATCTGTTTAACTTTCTGGCACCAGTTGATTAAAAAAAAAAAAAGTTTTCCACGGTAGTACCCCTTTAATCTTTGATAACGTGAGCCACTGGACCACATGACAACTTCTATGTCTGCTACACTGGTAGTTATGCCCTTACCTACCCCCCACCCCCACCTTATTTCATAAAATACTTTCTCCATGAGCTATGGGAGCCCCGACAATCTGTACATTGAAACCATCGGAACAATATCTATAGACACTGCCCCCTTAAATTTTGTCTTCCAGTCATGAATGGTGTCTACCAACAATGGCTTAGGAAGGTGATAGTAAAGTTGAACCCCCAGAAATGAAGGTCCCCTTGACAATAATAATGTCTACTATCCAACATATGGGGATTTGCACCACTATATTTTTGTTAAAGGGGTATTCCGTTTTTTTTTTTCCTCAAGTGGTGCCAGAAAGTTAAACTGATTTGTAAATGGCTTCTATTAGTACTTATTAGAGATGAGCGAACTTACAGTAAATTCGATTCGTCACGAACTTCTCGGCTCGGCAGTTGATGATCCTACATAAATTAGTTCAGCTTTCAGGTGCTCCCGTGGGCTGGAAAAGGTGGATACAGTCCTAGGAGACTCTTTCCTAGGACTGTATCCACCTTTTCCAGCCCACCGGAGCACCGGAAAGCTGAACTAATTTATGCAGGATAAGTCATCAACTGCCGAGCCGAGAAGTTTGTGACGAATCGAATTTACTGTAAGTTCGCTCATCTCTAGTACTTATCAGCTGCTGTATGCTCCAGAGGAAGTTGTGTAGTTCTTTTGTGTCTGGGCACAGTGCTCTCTGCTGACACCTCTGTCTTTGTCAGGAACTGTCCCCATAGTGAAGCTCTCATTCTCTGGACAGTTCCTGACATGGACAGAGGTGTCAGTAGAGAGCACTGTGCCCAGACACAAAAGAACTACACAACTTCCTCTGGAGCATACAGCAGCTGATAAGTACTGGAAGGATACTAGGGGTGATTTATCAAGACCTGTCAAGAGGAAAAAGTTGCTGAGTTGCCCATAGCAACCAATCAGATCACTTCTTTCATTTTTTTGAAAAACCCTCTGAAAAATGAAAGAAGCGATCTGATTGGTTGCTATGGGCAACTCATCAACTTTTCCTTTGGACAGGTTTTGTTAAATCTCCCCCTCAGATTTTTAAATAGAAGTGATTTACAAATCTGTTTAAAAGGGGTATTCCAGGAAAAAAATTTTTCCTTATATCAACTGGCTCCAGAAAGTTAAAAAGATTTGTAAATTACTTCTATCAAAAAATCTTAATCCTTTCAATAATTATCAGCTGCTGAAGTTGAGTTGTTCTTTTCTGTCTGGCAACAGTGCTCTCTGCTGACACCTCTGCTTGTCTCGGGAACTGCACAGAGTAGGAGAGGTTTGCTATGGGGATTTGCTTCTACTCTGGACAGTTCCCGAGACAGGTGTCATCAGAGAGCACTTAGACAGAAAAGAACAACTCAACTTCAGCACATAAGTACTAAAAGGATTAAGATTTTTTTTTAATAGAAGTAATTTACAAATCTGTTTAACTTTTCGGAGCCAGTTGATATATATAAAAAAAAGTTTTTTCCTGGATAACCCCTTTAACTCAAACTTTTCAAACGGAGTATCCCTTTAAGTGTCTATGCTCCGCCCATTGACCACAAGAGTCCCTATTTCGCTATTTGGATTGTACAATTGTCTTTGTAGATTTGGGTCCAGTTTTGTTCCGCAAGTTTAGACTGTGCTGAGTCCATTACAAGAGGAATTTGACAGGCAATGGTGGCCGCCAACACACGTAAGAGAAGACCTAAGAACGTCACCTGCACTCAAGGTTTCCAGAAGGTTCCGGCCTCTTCTCGTGGTCTGTTGCGGTGAAATGTCATGTTTCCGGTTGTCTACTTAATACGTTTATGATTTAGCTAAGCGGTTTATTATCTCGTAACATTTTTTCTAACCCGCAGATGGTTTCCTCTCGAAGCCAGACTCAACCTTTTTTGTCTCCACCCGCTGTCTCCTTGTTCTGCTGTACAGCCGGCGGTGCTGTCAGCTGTCACACGTTATTACCAGGAGATCGCACCCCGCCGTATTCTCTCTTTCATACATAATTTGCTTCGTCTACAGCAAACTGGAAATGACTAAATGATTGGAACAAAAAGACCGACGTTGCGTTAAAGGACAAGTATCATGTAAAAAAAACGTACGGGGGCCGCCACGTCCCTTCTGTATAGTTCTATGGGAGAGCTGTAGATTGCCGAACGGCTCTCCCATAGAACAATATGGAGGGGGCGTGGAGGCTCCCGCTTCGGGTGGGGGTGGCGTGACGCGCTGCCAGTGCTCGGACCCCCGCGTGGCCGTTACTTCACAATCACGGCTGCCCGCTCCAAACGTTCTTAACAAAATGTTCCGATTGCATGGGCAAGGGAGTACCCCTTTAAAATGTTGATAGGTATAGAAAGACCCAGCAATGCCCTGGTCACTATACCAGGAGCCTTTAGGTCTTGGAAATTCTAATTCAAATATCTATAGTTTTATAAATGGATCTGATAGAAATAGGCCAAATGCAAACATAATATAATAACCACAAGTCATTGTAAACCATTAGCTTCAACCATACAAGATAGATAGATAAATAAATATGAGATAGATAGATAGATAGATATGAGAGAGATAGATAGATATGAGAGAGATATTAGATAGATATGAGATAGATATGAGATAGATAGATAAGAGAGAGATAGATAGATATGAGATAGATAGATATGAGATAGATAGATATGAGATAGATAGATATGAGATAGATAGATAGATATGAGATAGATATGAGATAGATAGATAGATATGAGATAGATAGATATGAGATAGATAGATATGAGATAGATAGATATGAGATAGATAGATATGAGATAGATAGATATGAGTATAATAGATAGATATGAGATAGATAGATATGAGATAGACATGAGATAGATAGATAGATAGATATTAGATAGATAGATATGAGATAGATATGAGATAGATAGATATGAGATAGATAGATAGATATGAGAGAGAGAGATAGATATGCGATAGATAGACAGATAAATATGAGATAGATAGATAGATATGAGATAGATAGATAGATAGAAATTAGATAGATAGAAAGATATGAGATAGATAGATATGAGCAAGATAAATATGAGATTTATATATAGATAGATATGATATAGATAGATATGAGATATATAGATAGATATAAGATAGATGATGGATAGATATGAGATAGATAGATGGATATATAGATAGATATGAGATAGATATATAGATAGATATGAGATAGATAGATAGATAGATATGAGATAGATAGATATAAGATAGATAAATATGAGCTAGATAGATAGATATGAGATAGATAGATATGAGATAGATATAGATAGATATGAGTTAGATAGATATGAGATAGATAGATAGATAGATATGAGATAGATATAGATAGATATGAGATAGATATAGAAAGATCTAATCTAGTCAAAATCAGAATCCAAAGGCCGTGGTCAAGGAAACAGATAGAAGTGAGAATCCAGGCAAACACTTACATAGGATTAAGTAATGCTAATTATATATCAGACAGGAGGCGAGTATCTTATGCATTAATATTTCTTTATTAATGCCCATAGCAGAAAAACCATCTTCATTTATGTAACTCAAACAGAAAAACTTTTCTTTCTTTTGAAAACGGTACAAAAGACTACAAATCCCAGCAGTCCTTTCAGTCCTGGTGGCCACTCCTAGCCAAGTGGCTCTTATATAAAGGACCGCCTTAGTAACACTCCTCCTCTTTCTTTCTGCTCATGGCAGAGATAAGTATTCCTTCATGTTTAGTTCTCCATTGCTGAAACCGTTTTCGGTGTATTCTGTCAGTTTTGTGTTTACACTTTACAGCTTCTTCTATTTCATTCTTTTTCTATTTCACCTTCATACTTTCATCTTTTGACGGATCCAACCAAGGGTCAACATCCCTTAGTGCTGGAGGGCAGACTGCCTCTCCATGCGTGGTTGGTTTCAGGAGCCAGACTCAGGTGGAGAACGTTCACAATCGGCTAGAGACCTCCTCGCCTTGGCTGGGCCCCCGGGGACTAGATCGGCATATCGATCTGCCTGGGGATTATGGGTTCGTTGGTGTGATCAACGACAGGTTAATCCCGTTCAGGCCCCTTGTTTCATTAGTGGTAAACTACCTGGCGGAGTCCTGTGAATCGGGAAAATCATATAGTTCCCTCAACGTATACAGATCCGCCATCTCGGCATACCATTGTCCGGTGGACTCTTTGCCTGTAGGCAAACATCCATTGGTGTGCCGGCTCCTACGCGGCATAAAATTTACACGCCCCCCCCCCCCACGGCCGCGTTATCAGACGACTTGTTACATATGTTATCCTCTTGGGAAGACAATGATTCCCTCTCCTGAAAGGTTTTATCTCTCAAGCTCACGACTCTATTGTGTCTGGTTTCCATTAAACGGGTATCAGATGTGGGAGCAAAGTCGCGGATGCGACGGAAAAAAGGAGTAGAAAACTGAGTGCAATCTCGTTTTGGTTCTACGAACCACTGAGAGTTTAACCCCTTCGCCAGAAGGGGTTAAACTCTCAGTGGTTCGTAGAACCAAAACGAGATTGCACTCAGTTTTCTACCCCTTTTTTTCCGTCGCATCCGCGACTTTGTGCTTGTAGGCTTACGAGACGCGCACAGCGACCTTACATTCTCCAGACTATTCCCAATTACTTGTTTCATATGTCCAACCACACCAACCGGTGTCCTCGGCCACTCTGGCCAAATGGGTGGGGTCGGTGATGGAAATGTCGGGGATTGATATATCCCTTTTTGGCGCCCATTCTGCTAGAGGGGCAATGGCCACTAAAGTGGTTACTTCAGGGGGTTCGCTGTCCGACCTTCTTCTAGCAGCAGATTGGTGTTACAAGTTTTTGTTCTCTTTTCAGGGTATTGAACTACGATGGAGAGTTCCTGTTTGCGGATAACCTGTTGGTTCCTGAGTCCCCGTTGGGACGAAATTTAACTTCCGGTCATCCCTGTTGGAGTGTCATTGGTGGCGATGTTCCACAAGGGTACGTTCCCACACGGCGTATTTTGCTGCGTATTTGCTGCGTATTTGGTGCTGCGTATTTTCCTACCCATTGACTTCAACAGAGAAAATAAAATACGCAACAGCAAATACGCAGCAAATACGCCGTGTGGGAATGTACCCCAAATGTTTCACCGTTGCAGCTCCGGAGTCGGAATGTGATAGGCCGGCTGGCCGAAGATCCGAGTTGCGGTACCGAAATCTAGATGGAGTTATGAGTCTGGATTTCACTTCAAGAAAGAGGAAGGGTTTTACTAAGGCAGTCCTTTATATAAGGAGTGGCCATCAGGACTGAAAGGACTCCTGGGATTTGTAGTCTTTTGTACCGTTTTCAAAAGAAAGAAAAGTTTTTCTGTTTGAATTACATAAATGAACATAGTTTTCTGCTATGGGCATTAATAAAGAAAGATTAAAGGGGTACTCCAGTGAAAACCTTTTTTCTTTTAAATCACCTGGTGGCAGAAAGTTAAACATATTTGTAAATTACTTCTATTAAAAAATCTTAATCCTTCCAGTACTTATTAGCTGTTGAATGCTACAGAGGAAATTCCTTTCTTTTTGGAACACTGATGACATCAGGAGCACAGTGCTCGCTGCTGACATCTCTGTCTATTTTAGCAACCATGCAAAGCAGATGTATGCTAAGGGCAGCATGGTGGCTCAGTGGTTGGTACTGCTGCCTTGCAGTGCTGGGAACTTGGGTTCAAATCCCACTAAGGACAACAATAAATAAATAAAGACTTGTTATTGTTTTTATAATAACGTCAGCAGAGAGCACTGTGCTCGTGATGCCATCAGAGAGTATTCCAAAAAGAAAACAATTTCCTCTGTAGTATTCAGCAGCTAATAAGTACAGGAAGGATTAAGATTTTTTAATAGAAGTAATTTACAAATATGTTAAAATTTCTGCCACCAGTTGATTTAAAAGAACAAAGGTTTTCACCGGAGTACCCCTTTAATGCATAAGATACTCGCCTCCTGTCTTCATATAACTTATATTTTCTGTCACCAGCTAGGAAAATCTCGATTTATTGCAGTAACTCCAATTAAGGATGACCGTGGCCATCACCCACTTATTGAGTTGAGTTGTTCTTTTCTGTCTGACCATAGTGCTCTCTGCTGACACCTCTGTTTGTCTTGGGAACTGCACAGAGTAGAAGAGATTTGCTATGGGGATTTGCTTCTACTCTGGACAGTTCCCGAGACGGGTGTCATCAGAGAGCACTTAGACAGAAAAGAACAACTCAACTTCAGCAGCTCATAAGTACTGAAAGGATTAAGATCTTTTTTTTAATAGAAGTAATTTACAAATCTGTTTAGCTTTTTGGAGCCAGTTGAAATATATATATAAAAAAGTTTTTTCCTGGATAACCCCTTTAATTCAATCAGCCACTGAACATGAAGAGAGTTTTCTCCTATAAACATGTAACTAAAAGCATTCCAATATATATATATATATATATATATATATATATATATATATATACACACACATATACAAACATTGTATTATCATTTTCCATGCAGTGACTAAAGTAGTTTTACTGCTTAAATTCGTTTTGTAGATAAAATCTGATTACTAGCGCCCCCATCTGTCAGCATAGGAAGCATCCAAATCTTGTTGTTTTGCCAAGAGGTCCCTGGTAATGGATCTACCCTGATCTTCCGCTGTAGGCTGAACTGAATCAGAAGCACAGAATGGGTTAAAGGGGCACTCCGCCCCTAGACATCTAATCACCTATCTTATCCCCCCGTGAAGTCACGGCACGCCCCCTCAATGCAAGTCTATGGGAGGGGGCGTGGCGGCCGCCACGCCCCCTCCCATAGACTTGCATTGAGGGGGCATGACGTAACGTGGGGCGTGGCCGTGACGTCACGACCCTGCCGCTCCGCTCCAAGCATTCGGAACAAAATGTTCCCGAACGCTCGGGCAGCGGAGTACCCCTTTAAGAGATCTGATCCATTTCCTGTGGTCGTATTAATCATATTTTCATAGTAATATTTGCCATCCAGGCGCACTACTCACCAGAGTGTTGAAGTTGTCGTGTTGATATAAGTGCTTGTTGCAGGTGACGCAGTCCTTCTGGCAGTCGCAAAGCACGTGTGAAAGTAACGACAGCAACATTATACTCCACAAAAGAGCCTTCATTGTGTTGGTGCTGAGGAGCTGTAAGAGAAAGACGCATTAGTCTTATATATACAACCGGCTACACCAGTCTTTCCCAACCAGAGTGCCTCCAGCTGTTGAAAAACTACATCTCCCAGCATGCCTGGACAGCTGTTGGCAGAAGTGTTTCATAAAAGAAAAAGGTTTTTTCTTTAAAAAGATGCAGTAGCTTGTAGTGAGTGGTATATTGCCTTCCAGTGCTGGATTTACAGCTTAAACTGCTAAGTACTGCTCTAGAATGTCCTTCATGCTACTGCTGCTTCCTAGAGTTTGCTATAGAGCTGTAGTGTTCAACCTGCGGCCCTCCAGCTGTTGCAAAACTACACCTCCCAGCATGCCTGGACAGCTGTTGGCAGAAGTGTTTCATAAAAAAAAAATTCTAATGTTTTTTCTTTAAAAAGATGCAGTAGCTTGTAGTGAGTGGTATATTGCCTTCCAGTGCTGGATTTACAGCTTAAACTGCTAAGTACTGCTCTAGAATGTCCTTCATGCTACTGCTGCTTCCTAGAGTTTGCTATAGAGCTGTAGTGTTCAACCTGCGGCCCTCCAGCTGTTGCAAAACTACACCTCCCAGCATGCCTGGACAGCCGTTGGCAGAAGTGTTTCATACAAAAATATCTAATCCTTTTTCTTTAGAAGGATGCAGCAGCTTGTAGTGAGTGGTATAGCTCCTTCAAGTGCTGGATTTACAGCTTAAACTGCTAAGTACTGCTCTATAATATCCTTCATGCTGCTGCTGCTTCCTAGGGTTTGCTACAGAGCTGTGGTGTACAACCTGCCACCCACAAGCTGTGGCAACACTACAACTCCCAGCATGCCCGTACACCCATTGGCATAGATGTTTTATACAAAAAATATATAATCCTTTTTTTTTTTTAGAAGGGTGCAGCAGCTTTTAGTGTATATTATAGCTCTATCATCAATGCTGGATTTGCACTGCTAAGGCTTAAAGTACTGCTCTATAATGTCCTTCAAGCTGTTGATGCTTCTTCAGGTTTGCTATAGAGCTGTGATGTCAAACCTGCTGCCCTCCCTGCATGCCCAGACACTGCTAAGTACTGCTCTATAATGTCCTTCATGCTGCTACTTCTGCTTCCTAGAGTTTGCTATAGAGCTGTGGTGTCAAGCCTGCGCCCTGCCAGATGTTGCAAAACTGCAACTTCCGGCATTTCAGAACAACCTTAGGCAGGGGTGCTCCATACAAAAAAATGTATGCTCCTTTTTCTTTAAAAGGATGCAGCAGCATGTAGTCAGTGTTATATCTCCTTCAAGTGCTAGTTTTACAGCTTACAATGCTGAGTACTGCTATATAATGGACATACTGGACGTTGTAGTTTTGCAACATCTGGAGGGCCACAGTTCGGAGACCACTGCCTTAAAGAGGGAAGGGAGTGGTGTGTGGTAGTGGGGTGTGATGAGGGCAGATGTTGTTACCCTTGGGGTAGATGGCATTAACCCCTTGTATTTGTGATGCCAGGGCGTGGTTTAGCCTAAAACCACGCACTGGGGCGTGGTTTAGCATAAAGGTATACCGCTGGATCCTGGGCTAGGCACGGGGGCAATAAAGACTCTGACGCCAAGTTACGGATAACAGTAGCTTTACTGAGGGTAGACAGTTGGTAAAGTCTATACAGTTCAGCCAGGGCCCAATGAGGTGACCATTTACACAGAGACCTTAATGGCTTGCTGGGACTTGTAGTAGCACTGGACAATTGAATGCAGACCACGCTGACTTGACAGATGACAGGGACTGACTTGACTCATAAAGCTGTGACTTTATCTTACTTGACTTGATGGCGGCTGCAGGACTGGACTTTGAGGTCTCCAACACTCTGGACACACACACTAGGCGACTGCACTGGACCTCAGCCGAAGAGCAGAGCTCAAAGAGAGAGAAGCTCCACCCAGGGCTTATATTGGGGAGACTAGCAGGGAGCCCATTGGTCACTTTTGGGTAGTGTTGGGCGCGAATATTCACATTGACGACAATTTTATCACGAATATCGCAAATTTGCGAATATATTCGCTATATATTCGAAATTACGAATATTCAAGTTTTTTCCTCATATGCGCATATTCGCATATTCCTTCTTTTCACTTGTGGGCCAATTAGAATGATGCAAATACACTTGTCAGATGTTATAAACAACATTCCTAGCAACCAATAGTAAAGTTGCCCCCCCCCCCCCACTGTTTTCTTCCACGAATATGCGAATATAACAAATACGCGAATATAGGACGAATATTCGTCTATATATTAGCAAAATATTGCAAATTCGAATATGGCCAATGCCGCTCATCACTACTCTTGGGATCACCTGGTCACTGGTACCTCCTGGGTAACAATCACATGACATATCACATGGTACAACTCTTAAAAATACAACACATTTTATAATACAAAGAGGCTACCTGACAGGACAGCAAGGGTACGGGGTAACATCTCCCATACTGGGCCACCACAGGTGGTCAAGCATAAGCCCTTTAACCTTGTTCAATTGGGGACATGGAATCTCCAACTCAAGATCGGTTATCCCTCTATCCCAGCATTTTCCAACCAGGGTGCCTCCAGCTGTTGCAAAACTACAACTCCCAGCATGCCCGGACAGCCGACGGCTGTCCGGGCATGCTGGGAGTTGTAGTCTTGCAACAGCTGGAGGCACCCTAGTTGAGAAACACTGCCCTATCCCGTAAATAGGGAAACATAGTCAATCCGTCTACTCACCCCACTGTAATGTCCTCCTACAGTAGCTCGTATAGACTTTGCAGGAAAATATTTTATTGCCCTTATTATGGATAAAAAAATGTATTTATTTTTTGCTTTGTTAATGTCACAAAGCCAGCGCAGGATAAAAATGCGCAGATGGGGGGGAGGATTGTTAGATCGTTGCGGCTGCGACCGTACCGGTCTGGAGATTGTCCACTAAACACAACATCTTTGCCTTCAAGGGGACACAAGTGATTGAAACAAGTGGCTCATTTCCATAGAAATAACATATACAGAAGAGACATATTGCTTCTATGAATTCTAAATGAGGTCATTAAAGTTAATTTGCATAGACTGAAATGAAGCTGTCACTCCGCGAAACTCTGCTGCGCGACATGCGGACGGCCTGTGATAAATGGAGGCCGCACTGCGCTCAATGTTATGTTATGGAAACTGCTGGGGAGTCTAATGTGGGATATTAACTTCATTTAGTAACCGCGACCTACCTGGTTCCAAGAATTTCCCACCCATAGGTTACAGTCTGGATGACAGTTTAGAGCTGCACTCACAATTCTGCAGGCTTCAGAGCAGAAATCTCCCATCATATGTTCAATGGGGGAGATTTAGCAAAACATGTGCAAAGGAAAATTTGCCCGGTTGCCCATAGCAACCAATCAGATCGCTTCTTTCATTTTGCAGAGGCCTTATTAAAAATGAAAGAAGTGATCTGATTGGTTGCTATGGGCAATGGGGCAACTTTTCCTCTGGATGGGTTTTGATAAATCTCCCCCTATGTCTGCACAGATCAGCTGCATTTAAAAAATTGTCATCTTTACATTGAGCACTGTGCAATGTGCTCTGGAGTATAATACAGGATATAACTCAGGATCAGTACAGGATAAGTAATGTAATGTATGTACAGAGTGACTCCACGAGCAGAATAGTGAGTACAGCTCTGGAGTATAATACAGGATATAACTCAGGATCAGTACAGGATAAGTAATGTAATGTATGTACACAGTGACGCCACCAGCAGAATAGTGAGTACAGCTCTGGAGTATAATACAGGATATAACTCAGGATCAGTACAGGATAAGTAATGTAATGTATGTACACAGTGACCTCACCAGCAGAATAGTGAGTACAGCTCTGGAGTATAATACAGGATATAACTCAGGATCAGTACAGGATAAGTAATGTAATGTATGTACACAGTGACCTCACCAGCAGAATAGTGAGTACAGCTCTGGAGTATAATACAGGATATAACTCAGGATCAGTACAGGATAAGTAATGTAATGTATGTACACAGTGACCTCACCAGCAGAATAGTGAGTACAGCTCTGGAGTATAATACAGGATATAACTCAGGATCAGTACAGGATAAGTAATGTAATGTATGTACACAGTGACCCCACCAGCAGAATAGTGAGTACAGCTCTGGAGTATAATACAGGATATAACTCAGGATCAGTACAGGATAAGTAATGTAATGTATGTACACAGTGACCTCACCAGCAGAATAGTGAGTACAGCTCTGGAGTATAATACAGGATATAACTCAGGATCAGTACAGGATAAGTAATGTAATGTATGTACAGAGTGACCTCACCAGCAGAATAGTGAGTACAGCTCTGGAGTATAATACAGGATATAACTCAGGATCAGTACAGGATAAGTAATGTAATGTATGTACACAGTGATCTCACCAGCAGAATAGTGAGTACAGCACTCGGGTGTCTTTGGCAACCACATAGAAATGAATGGAGAGTCTCTCAGAGACCCGGGTCAAACCACTGAGACAAGTTGGATATAGGCAGGGCTGGTGCAAGGATTTTTTTCAGCCTAGGCAAAAGCTAATTTTGCCGCCCCCTTGTCTCTTCCCTTTGACTTGCCCCGTCTTACTACTGGGGTGATAAACTGTAACAAACCCCCTCCTTATGTAATCTCCTTACTACTGGGGTGACACACTGTAACAAACCCCCTCCCCATGTAATCTTCTTTCTACTGGGGTGACACACTGTAACAAACCTCCTCCTCATGTAATCTCCTTACTACTGGGGTGACACACTGTAACAAACCCCCTCCCCATGTAATCTTCTTTCTACTGGGGTGACACACTGTAACAAACCTCCTTCTCATGTAATCTCCTTACTACTGGGGTGACACACTGTAACAAACCCCTTCCTCATGTAATCTCCTTACTACTGGGGTGACACACTGTAACAAACTCCCTCCTTATGTAATCTCCTTAATACTGGGGTGACACACTGTAACAAACCTCCTCCTCATGTAATCTCCTTACTACTGGGGTGACACACTGGAACAAACCTCCTCCCCATGTAATCTTCTTACTACTGTGGTGACACACTGTAACAAACCTCCTCCCCATGTAATCTCCTAACTACTTGGGTGACACACTGTAACAAACCTCCTCCTCCTCATGTAATCTCCTTACTACTAGGGTGACACACTGTAACAAACCTCCTCCTCATGTAATCTCTTTACTACTGTGGTGACACACTGTAACAAACCCCCTCCCCATGTAATCTCTTTACTACTGCGGTGACACACTGTAACAAACCTTCTCCTCATGTAATCTCTTTACTACTGCGGTGACACACTGTAACAAACCTCCTCCTTATGTAATCTTCTTACTACTGGGGTGACACACTGTAACAAACCTCCTCCTGCTTAATCTCCTTACTACTGGGGTGAAACACTGTAACAAAGGCATGCTCTATCACAGACATCAGAGAGGAGCAGAGCGCACATAAGGTACCGGGGGGGGTTTGTTGTATAGTGAGCGGGTCCGCTGTAAGGATCGTCGTGCCTGTCATCAGAGAGCAGTGCTGCGGTACTGTGCTCCTCTGACAGGATAAAGAATGCACATGACAGTGTTACCGTATGGGATGTGGGGTTGCTGCTGGCTGAGCTGACTGTGAACGGGTGGTTGTGACTTTGGATGCTGGCTAAGTTTATTGCGGCAGGCAGGTCAGTGCCCCCTCAAGAAGGCGCTCTAGACAGCTGCCTATTTTGCCTATAGGCAGAGGATAGAAGATAGAGGCTAAACTGACATTCACTGGACAATCCCTTTATGGCATGTCCCTTTTTCAGCATGGCCCCATCCATTTTCTCGTAAGCCACACCCCTATGTTGAGCGTGGCTCAAGAGTGTCTAGAAAGAACCTAATACACATTGAAAATGCGGTGCAAGTCACGGTAGCCAGCTTTTTGGTGTAAACTGCCCCCTACTTTTGGAACAGGCTGTTTTGATTTTCTCCCCCAATGTCTGTTTTGTTCAGTATTCTCATCTGGAGACTCCCGATCTATGACTCCATACAAAATAGAAGATATCTTGGGTGATCGCAGTGGTATACTTATGGAGGGCTGGGTGCCACTGACCTGGAGGGGTGCCACGTTCCCCCAATTCACCTGACCCAGCAAATAATGTGAATGGCATGGACAGGCATCCACTCCGCCCACTATAAAATCCACTCACTAATCTGGGAATCCAGGAGACTCGTCTTGGATCCCCAGGTCAGTGAGCTCCAGCTGATGGTGTAGTATGTAGCCTGAAGACAGTGTCAGGCTGCGGCCTACACCAGGAGTGGAGGGTGACCTCTGCCCGGGCTCATCTTAGCTGCCTGCACCAGAGCGAAGGAGGCACCAATACTATATGTCTATAGTAGGAGTAGAGATAGACAGTCTGGCACTGCAGCTTCACACATCTTCGGACTATCCAATGATCCAGCACACTACAGCAACGTCCAGGTGAACATGGAAACTGCGTGAAGAATGTAGGTGCAATATTCAATCAGAAGAAAGAAAATCAAGAGCACTCACCATTAATGATGCTTCTTCAGTGTTCTTTATTTCGTGTCACTGTGACAAGGTACAGGGGGGGGGAGGTTGCGGGAGAGGTCAAACAGGGCAATGCCCTGTTTGACCTCTGCCGCAACCTCCCCCCTGCACCTTGTCACAGTGACACGAAATAAAGAACACTGAAGAAGCATCATTAATGGTGAGTGCGCTTGATTTTCTTTCTCCTGATTGAATACTATATGTCGGTTTTTATTTTTTGTTCTTCTTTTATAAGGGGGGGAGGTTTGAATTACCGGCTACTGGGGAAGAGGAAATAACTGCATACTGGGGGGAATACCTGACTACTGGGGGGGGGGCTATCTAGGATTGCCGGCCTGCTAGGGCTATTGCGGGCCTCATGGGGGGGACGGGGGCAATAACCTGCCCACTGAAGGAGCTACCTTGCTAATTGGGGAGATTAGCTGTTATTGGCGGGTCTACCTACCTAATGGGGGATTTACTTGCCTACTGGGGGACTGCTTGGTAACTGAGAGAGCTAGTTGATTAATTGGAGTCATAGTTGGCTAATTGGGGTCTGATTTTTCCTTAGGTAGTGCAGCATAAGCCATTATTGGACAATAATGTGGAGGCTCTCTTTGCTGATGGCGTAGGGTTTGGTTTACAAATGCACAATGACTTGGGTTCTGTAATGCAGCTTACATTTCCCATGAACCCACTGGTGGTCAGAGAGATTAGGTGTGGTATTTGATCACTCCAGACAATCACTTAATTAAGTTGCTAGAAGTCACCCAGGTGAATACATTAGACCTATAAGTGGGTTGAGGTTGTGGTGGCAGGGTGTAAGGTGAAGGGCAGATGTTGTTACCCCAGGGGCAGATGGCATTAACCCCTTGTATTCGTGACACCGGGGCATGGTTTAGCCTATAACCACCCGAAGGTATACCGCTGGATCCTGGGTTAGGCACGGAGGGCAATAAAGACTCCGACGCCAAGTTACGAACAACGGTAGCTTTACTGAGGGTAGACAGACGGTAAAGTTTATACAGTTCAGCCAGGACCCAAGGATACGACTAGTGCCTCAGAGACCTTAAAGTGTACCCGTCAGATCCAACAAAAAATTTTTTTTTTTTAAATATATCACTCAGTACCTAATCCTGACCATGTACATATAATTTTTATGTGTCTATCACCTTTATTTATTTTTTTCTAGTCTGAATTCCTCTCAAAGGGAGGGGGCGTGGCCTCACTGTGCAGGTCTCCGCCCCCTCCCTCAGTATGCTGTCTGCTCACATCTCCCCTAGCATTAGCAAAACTACAACTCCCAGCATGTCCTCACTGACAGTAGCGGGACACAAGCTGACAGTGGGAGATTTTTTCCTCCAACTCTGAGCCCTGCGCTCATAGCTGTCAATCAAGGAGTTGTGTCCATGACATAGGTGATGATGCATGGACACAGCAGGACTAGTATGAGTCCAAGCAGGCAGGCAGGGGGGGGGGGGCAGTTGTTTGGCTGGCTTTTTCTGTATGAAATACTGAAAATTTTCTAATGAAAGCAATTACAAAACCTATTGGTTATACATGCTTTACATCATATGAAACATTTTTGTATTTGACAGTGCCCATTTAATGGCTTGCTGGGACTTGTAGTAGGACTGGGCAATTGAATGCAGACCACGCTGACTTGACAGATGACAGGGACTGACTTGACTCATAAAGCTGTGACTTTATCTTACTTGACTTGATGGCGGCTGCAGGACTGGACTTTGAGGTCTCCAACTTTCTGGATACACACACTAGACAAGACTGCACTGGACCTCAGCAGAAGAGAGAGAAGCTCCACCCAGGGCTTATATGGGGAGACTAGCAGGGAGCCCATAGGTCACTCTTGGGGTCACCTGGTCACTGGTACCTACTGGGTATCACATGACATATCACATGGTATAACTCTTAAAGCAACATTACATTTTATATCACTTTACATGGTAAAACATATTTACAATGGGGGAAACAAGTGAAGGAGCCTTGGGGACACTGAAGGGAGGCTGCCTGACAGGACAGGAGGAGCACGGGGTAACACCTCCCGTACTGGGCCATCGCAGGGTCAATTCACACCATATGCAGCTTTGATGCCTTTTCTTATTCAGGGTACATTCACACAGGAGGTTTCCCGCTGCGGAAAATCAGCTGCGAGCGTCTCCCCCGATCACTTCAATGGGTTAACCAGCGATCTCCAAATCTGCAACTATTGTGGCTTTTCTGCGGACCCATCGAAGTGAATGGTAGGGAAGATTGCAGGGGATTTATCGTCCTTTCAGAATGTTCCCTAAGGGAAGGGTCACACGGGAGCACATCTTTAGCGTATTTGGCCCTGCAGATGTCTAATAGCCATAGAGTGATCTCCCTGCTTCTGCCATAGCTCTGTGTGTCCGCCCGTGACTGCCGGCAGAAAATCTGCATACACAGAACTACGGCAGCAGCAGAAAGATTGCTTTGTCTGGTGGCAGTGAATCCACAGGGTCAAATATGCTGCGGATGCGCTCCCGAGTGACCCTACCCTTAAAGGGGTACTTCAGTGGGGAAAAAAATGTTGAAATCAACTGGTGCCAGAAAGTTAAAAAGATTTGTAAATAATTTCTATTAAAAATCTTAATCCTTACAGTACTAATCAGCAGCTGTATGCTTCGCAGGAAGTTCTTTTCTTTTTGAATTTCCTTTCTTTCTGACCACAGTGCTCTCTTCTGACATCTCTGTCCATGTCAGGAACTGTACAGAGCAGGAGAAAATCCCCATAGCAAACCTCTCCTGCTCTGGACAGTTCCTGACACGGACAGAGGTGTCAGCAGAGAGCACTGTGGTCAGACTGAAAAGAAATGCAAAATGAAAAATGAACTTGCTCAGATAGGCTGAGAGTGCATGTGTTTTCAATAAGGGGACAAAGATAAGCAACTTCCAGACACCTCTGGTGGCAGCCTCTCTCTCTCTCAGGCATCGAAATTTTACTTTCCCAATCCTCTATCCCCTGAAAACTGTTGGGTGAGATTCGGAAGACCCCCCGAGACCTAAGAGAGTTGCTGCCAAAATAAGTGCCTGACTTTGCTCTGATATATATGGGAACCCACAACTCATTTATGGTAAGACACCAGAGATTCTTTACTGTAAGAGCAGTAAGACTATGGAACTCTCTGCCGCATGATGTTGTGATTTCTGACTCAACAAACAAGTTCAAGAAGGGTCTGGATGTTTTTCTGTAAAAAATATATTATTACAAGTTATGGATACTAGATTTATGTGGATAGAACACTGGTCCAGGGATTTGTTCTGATGCCATATTGAGGTCGGGAAGGAATTTTTCTGGGGCAATTGGCATCAGCCTAATGTGGGTGGGGTGGAGGGTGGAGGGGGGGGGGGTGGTTTGCCTTCCTCTGGATCAACACTTTAGGGTGTTAGGTTGAACTTGATGGGCTCTTTTTTTAACCTTACAAACTATCTCACTGTGTTACCATAAACGCTACTTAAAGGGGTACTCCGGTGGAAAACAATTTTTTTTTTTTTTTTTAAATCGACTGGTGTCAGAAAGTTAAACAGATTTGTAAATGACTTCTATTTAAAAATCTTAAAGGGGTATTCCGGGCAAAAACATTTTATCCCCTATGCAAAGGATAGGGGATAAGATGTCTGATCGCCGGGGGGCCCGCTGCTGAGACCCCTGCCATCTCCCTGCAGCGTCTGCATTCTATGCAGGTGCTGAATCTGCAGTTTCGGAAACCTCCGGGTTTCCGGGACTGGGGAACGTGATGTCACACCACGCCCCCTCCATTCATGTCTATGGTAGGGGGCGTGACGGCCGTCACGCCCCCTACCATAGACATGAATGGAGGGGGCGTGGCGTGACGTCCCCAGTCCTGGAGGTTTCCGAAACTGGAGAATGCGGGTGCTGCAGGGAGATCGGGGGGGGGGGGGGGGTGCTCAGCAGCGCCCCCCCAACCGCACGATCAGACATCTTATCCCCTATCCTTTGGATAGGGGATAAAATGTTTTTGCCCCGGAATACCCCATTAATCCTTCCAGTACTTATCAGCTGCTGTATGCTCCACATGCTCCAGTGTTCGGCCATCACGCCCCATCCAATTGAATTGCATTGAGGTGGCATGAACAACACGTCACGAGCGGTGTGGCCGACCCCCGAAATGAAAACAGCCTTGGGAACATTTACTTCCAAACATTGGCCAGTGGAGTACCCCTTTAACAGCAGCTTGTTGACAGTTTCCAGGTTGTTGGTTTCTTTTTTACTACATGGCGCGACAAACTGAAAAATAAGTGAACGCCAAGAAGGTAAAGACGACATATTACAAAGGCGACGAATGTTCATCAAACAACGAGCTCCCGCTCCCTAGCTGCCCCGTAATATTATTTCTGAGCAAATGTTCGGAGACTGAGGGATGAATGGAGGTGGCGGCTCCATTCTCTTTCTACTATTATTTTATTATCTACCGCTGGGCAGACATGTATAACCTTTTTCTATCTGCAGCTGCGGCGTATGAAAAAACTGGAAGCTTTTGTTGCCGATGCGGCGGATGCTCCTTCTCCAGATAATGTAGAATCGTGATGGATTCAGGAAAAAAGGTTTCGCTTAACTTAATTCTGTAATTGTAAAAGAAAGAAAAGTGTCTAAATAATGTGCGGCTCAATGAAAGATGTCACGTCCGTAATTCTGTTAGCAGCGCACCGACCGATGGAGTTCACCGGTCCCAGGATGCTCTTCATCCGCTCAACGTTCATGTAGACCATTATCCGCGGTGGTCTTGTGTAGACCAAAGTGAATGTTAATCACAGGGAGAATAATGTAAAATGTCTCGGGACATTAGCTCCGGACGTCATAAGGCAAATCAGCCAAGACTCGGCAAGACGGGGGCAACGCGGGTCACCGACAAGGTAGAGGAAGACGACGTCTACGGTGTCAGAGATTAATTTCTTAATTACGGGACTAACTCAATGTTGGCATGGGCAGGTGCACGGGCAATTTAGCTGGAGGAAGTCACGTTCGGGTGGTTTTATTGGTTCCTGTAGGAGGTTATCCTCAAAAATTTCCATTCTGGTTCATTTTGCTTGTATGTAGAGAACCGGATTATTGTAGAGTACCGGATTATTGTTATGTATCTCGTATTTCTCTATGTTCCTCCATGAGTCTACCTCATCTTAAAGAGTTCCTGTCATCAAACCATATTTTCTAAACTATGGTAACTCAGCTTATATTCCCTAAATACTCCCAACACCCCTCCTGCCCTTAAAAACTTTTTCTGAGCATTTAAAAAGTGTCTCATACCTTTCCCCTTACTCACATTGTGTGAGCTCCCGGCAGGAGAATGTGGGCGTTCCCCAGCAGGCGCGGCGTCACTGAAGCCTGCGAGAGCTGTATCTCGCCATGTCCCGCACGTACTTCCTGAGTTTGGTCTTCTTCCAGGCCGGGAAGAGACCAAACTAACTGTTTGACCTGCGCAGGGAACAGAACAGAGCCACCTAGTGGCTGTTTTTTCAATCACATTATAAACATATAAAGGTTGAGAATTTTAAAGTATTGCCCCTAGACATCTTATCCCCTATTTAAAAGATAGGGGATAAGATGTCTGAACGGGGGGTTCCGCCGCTCGGGTGCCTCTCCGTGCCGGATGACTGGCGATGCGGGGTAGGGGCTCGTGACGTCATGGTCGTGCCCCACTCGTGACGTCACAGTCATCATCAGGATCAGAATGGGCATTCACTGGAAAAACCCCTGTATTACTAAAGTGTATGCATTGAATTCCTGTCTGGTAGCGCCCCCTACAGTACAGGGAGGTACAACATGTTCTGTACTCTTTACCTGTTCCAGGGTTACCTGCTCCTTTGGACACTAGGTGGGGTGTCCATGTTACTTTTTTTAGGACACTCTGTACTGTACAGGACCCTGAAGAAGCTCCTGTCCTCTACATAGTCTACATAGACAGTGATTACAGCTCCCAGCAGATCTTTATTACTTTTATATGGAAGGATTTGCTTTATCTATATTATTTATCTACTTATTTTTCTTTCATCCTCACTTTTTCCTATTATTGGATGACATTTTGGGGCTTCAGAACCTATTACCAGGTTTCCATAGAGGTCTGGTCTCAACATACAATGGTTTCAACATACAATGGTCCCAACATACAATGGTCCCAACATACAATGGTCATCCTGGAATCAATTAATATTTTAACTTGAGGGAGCACTGTATTTAGTCATAGGCTGAGCAGGCATTTCTTGTGTCAAGACTGACCAGGGGAGGGGTACGAGGCACTTTTGATTGGGGAATCAGGGCAGGTGAGTATACATCTTTTATTATTTCATTTTAGCAAAGTCTGTTTTCCATATGACCTATAAGACTATATGGACTTCACAGAAGGATGAATGAGACAGAACAGAGTGAATGGTTGTTACACATTTCCCTTGGCTTCCACGTGAATCTGATCCTTCATCAGTCTATATATTATCGCAATGTTATCCCCTAGGTTAGAAAAGATATCCCAAAGACAGAACACCCGCTTGGCTGTTTGTCAAGGGTGGGCATGTTGAATTTGAACTGCTTGACCCTTTTGCTTTCAGATTATAGGTCTGGCAGCAGCTTACCCCTCCTCTTTCCGATGATAGTTTGGCCGAATGTTCAATTGCATGGAGAGATCGGATGGGATAGCTAACGGCTGAACGAATGCTGTATGGAAGTGTTTCCCAACCTGGGTGCCTCCAGCTGTTGCCCATTGGCTGTCCGGGCATGCTGGGAGTTGTAGTTTTGCAGTAGCTGGAGGCACTCTGGTTTGGAAACACTGCTGTATGGACACCTTTAGTCTTCAGAATTTATTTTTATCCAAAGCTAATCATAATTCACAATTTTAGACTAGGTGCACATCACTATTAAAAGAGTACCTCTCATTAACTTGATAAATGTTATAATCCTCCCAGGTCACTGCCCCCATCATGATAAACCACCCCCTGACTTTATTTTTATAATTTTTTTCGTTTTCTACCTTAATATGGCTCTGTATTTTCTGCTCAGCCTCAGATTCACAGACTGGGAAGGGGCGTTCCCCAGCAGGCGTGACATCATCTGAAGCCATACAGGGGAGAACTTCCTCCCTCACTCTGCTACACACAGCCCAGAGCAGTTCAGCGTGAGATGAGCTATGATTGGCTAAGGCTGCACACACACCCCTCAGCATTTCCTGATTTTGGACTTTTGCCAGGCCAGCTGGAGTCCAAAGACTGTGCAAGAGATGGAGGGGTAATGTGCTCTCGACAAGTAGGGAGACCCCTAGTGGCAGCTTTTTTAAACACAAATAAAACATAGAAAACTTTTTTTTTTTTTTTTTTTTAAACTAAGTACATTAGAAAGATTTTTTTTACCATAAGGAGTGCAATAGCAAAAATGTTTTTAATGAGAGCTCCCATTTAAGCTTCCGGAGCAGGAATATATCGGGAAACTGTCAAAAAGACATGCTTAGGTATCCAGGCTTGGACAGTCTAGGGCCCGATTCATTTCAATGGCTCGAGAATAGTCAGTTAGTGACGATGTATGGGACATTGTACAAACATATCCAAGCTCTGTCTTGGACTGAAAATTGCTCAAACGTAGTCAGTAACTGACTATTCTCAGGCCATAGAAATGAATGGGGCCCCTGCCTATCCAAGCCTGGATACGTCAACATGTCAGTCTCCGGAATGTATACCTGCCATGGAAGCACAAATCATAATGTGAACCTAGACTAATGTCATTCGGGGCCTCCTGACTGTCCCCCAGGGCAAATGTCAGGCTGGGTTCACATCATGTTTTTAGCCATACGGGACCGCATACGCTGGGGGGAGCTAAAATCTGGCGCTCCCATATCCCTGCCGCATGCCGCCCGTATGTAATTAATTTCAATGAGCCGACCGGAGTGAAACGCTGATCGACCACGGTTTTGGGTCCGATGGAAAACCGCATACGGGGCAAAAATGAGCCGATTGGAGTCAGTGTTTCACTCCGGTCGGCTCATTGAAATGAATTACATATGGGAGCGCATACGGCAGGGATACGGGAGCCCCAGGTCTTAGCTCCCCCCAGCCGTATGCAGTCCTGTATGGCTGAAAACGTGATGTGAACCCAGCCTTAGAGCAGAGTAGTATTGGTCACTTTGAGTTTCATCTGCCCGATCCTTTTGTTCTCAGGGAAATAAGCTAAAAAAAATGAGGAGTCTGGAGAGTTTAGAAGAGTCTGGAGGCTAAAGAGGAACCCCTAGTTGTCATATATGTGAGGTCCTCTTCATATATTTATTGAAAGTGTACCTGTCATATCACAGAAAAATATTGTTTTTATAGGTTACTCACTAGGTCATGCAGATGCTTTTACATGTCTTTTTAATGTGTCTAGCTTCTGTATTTGAATCACAGATCCCTCTGTTGCTCACTCATTCTGACATACATTGCTTAGGAAGGGGCATGTCCGAGGAAAGCACTCACCATGCCATCACTTCCTCCCTGAGTCTGCTGTGCTGTGCTGGACTTCTTCATCCAATCACTGCAGGCTGCTCTGTAGCCCCCTCCTCTCTGTTTTCATGATACAGTCTGACAGGACAGGAGTGAGCACAGGGGAGTCCTAGTCCTGCCCTCACTTTCTGGACTTTGTCCCTGCCTGTAGTTGTGCAACATCTGGAGAGGCACAGTTTGGACACCACTGTTCTAAATGTATTGACCACCACCAGGGAGTATGGATGATACCTCAGGTCTTACGACACTTTGGACCTTCAGAGAAGATGGGTCAACTATGCTCAACACTAATCCACCATTCAAACCAACAGCTGTCTGGGTATGCTGAGAGTTGTAGTTTTGCAACATCTGGGAAGCCACAGTTTGGAGACCACTGCTCTAAATGTATTGACCAAGACCAGAGTGCCTGGATAATACCTCATGTCTTCCGACACTTCGGACCTCCATTGAATGTGGGTCAACTATGCCTTCCTAAATTGACAATAATCCACCATTCAAACCAATAGTTGTCTGGGCATGCTGGAAGTTGTAGTTGTGCAACATCTGGGGGGCCACAGTTTGGAGACCACTGCTCTAAATGTATTGACCAACACCAGAGAGCCTGGGCAATACCTCATATCTTACGGCACTTTGGGCCTCTAGAGAAGATGGGTCAACTGCGCCTTCCGAAATCGACACAATATCCATCATCCAAGATAATGGAGGATTCCAAGGATTATCATTCAGAATCCTAATGATCTCACAGCCGGCATGTCTATGGTTCTAGAAATGGTTTCTACCAAACGGACCCCATTGGTCGTCTACTTTTCGTCCCAACATGTTTCACACATGAAGCAATGCAAAGATGATGCATGTTTCATGGGAAACATTGTGCATATTGAGGGATCTTGAGGGATCTATTCATGTCTGATGGGATTGAATGGAAAGTGGGCTGAGGTGGGGGGTTCTTATAACCACGTTCACATCAGGGCGCACAGACATTTTGGGGGTAGGGGGCTCAAGTAGAAAAAAAAGGGCACATCTAATTTTAATTTTTTTCCCCGTAAAAACACAACACAATTAAGGAGGTAAGGGACCTCCGGTAGTCATGTCACCTAAATGGGACCCGCATCACCCCACGGAGGTCCCAATCAGTGAGGGTATTATAGGGCAGATGCATTAAAAGGGCAGGGGTTCAAGCCCCCTTTCTAATTTATGTGTGCAAGTCCCTGGTTCACATTATGCTCGAAAGAATGAGAGACCCGTAACAAGAAGCATCTCGTGAATCATGATCAAGTCATGAAGACGCAGAGAGAAGACGATATAAAGAAACTGCTTATAGGTGACTAGTGATCAAAACTGACTAGTGACAAAAATAAGGAAAAATATAGATATAAAAAAAAGTAAGTTCGAAAAATAAACATTATAATTGAAAACTACCAATAGTAATGTTGCTTAAAAAAACTAAATAATAATATTACAATAGTGGTAATAAAAATAATATAACAATAATAATACTTTATTTAATATAACATACGGTAATTAAAAAAGCTAAGATTTAAACAATAATAATGCCTAAGGATGATAATAATAAAGCAATACAATACATCGATTAATAATAATTGCGCGTGTGTGTAAAACAAATATTTTTTAATAAATATGCAATAATAACAGTAAATTAAATGAATAATTCATTAATCCTAATAATTATATATTTAAAAGTGCTGATCAATAGCAATTAAAGAAAAGTCTAAATTATTACATTATTACTAAATAAATAGCTAAACAAATAAATAAATAACTCTTAATAATGATAATTCTATAAAAAATTGAATGATAAAAAATACATTTCATACCATAAAGAATGAATTAAAAAAAATATAAAGCAATTAACATTAGCCCTAATAATAATTAATTGAAATCTAAAATTAATAATTAATGAATAATATTATTAAATGACAGACATTATAAAATGACAATGAATAATATTTATAACTACGATGATGATAATGATGATAATTAAAGGGGTACTCCGGTAAAGAACTTTTTTTTTTTTTTAAATCAACTGGTACCAGAAAGTTAAACAAATTTGTAAATGACTTCTATTAAAAAAATCTTTATCCTTCCAGCACTTTATAGCAGATGTATGCTACAGAGGAAATTCTTTTCTTTTTGAATTGTATTTTTGTCTTGTCCACAGTGCTCTCTGCTGACACCTGATGCCCATATCAGGGACTGTCCTCAGCAGGAGAAAATCCCCCATTGCAAAACTATGCTGCTCTGGACAGTTCCTGACACGGACAGAGGTGTCAGCAGAGAGCACTGTGGACATTGGACAACACAAAAAAGAAATTCAAAAAGTAAAGAATTTCCTATGTGGCAAACAGCTGCTAATAAGTACAGGAAGGGTAAAGAATTTTCAATAGAAGTAATTTACAAATCTGTTTAACTTTCTGGCACCAGTTGATTTAAAACGTTTTCCACTGGAGTACCCCTTTAATTGTCATCATTAGCATCATTATCATCATCATCGTAGTTACAAATATTATTCATTGTCATTTTATAATGTCTGTCGTTTAATAATATTATTAATTTATTATTAATTTTAGATTTCAATTAATTAGTACCCCTTTAAGGCTAATTTATATATATATATATATATATATATATATATATATATATATATATATAGATATATATATATATATATATATATATATACTAATCAGTAAAAAAAAGAATTACATCTATAAATTATACTGATTTCCTAATAATTTTGTATTATAATAAATCAGATTAATCTTTAGTGCTGTTTCCTAACCAGTGTGCCTCCAGCTGTTGCCAAACAACAACACCCAGCATGCCCTGACAGCCGAAGGCTGTCGGGGCATGCTGGGTGTTGTAGTTTGGCAACAGCTGGAGGCACACTGGTTCGGAAATACTGCTCTAGTTGTTCCTATAATAATTTAGCTCCTTCTGCTTTCCAGCTTTTTTCATCTTAAATGCAATTCCAATGATTTGCACATTCTCCATAGGGAAGTTTGGTGCACAAAACCCTGGCTCTGCCTGTGTTGTGCTGCACAGTAATGCACAGCTCCCGTTGCAGACTGCTACCCATCATCTCCCTGCAGGCGACAGCTCATTCCTTCCAGCAGCACAATCTCACATCTCGCTCATTTCCATCACAACAGAAGTGTTTCTGGCAGCCACGTGTCTGTCCCTTTTTTTTTTCTTCCCTTTTTCCCTGCAGACCCTTTATCTGCCCCATTCACCGCGAGTTTGGATTGTCAGCTGCGGCGTCGCGCATTAATCTGCAATCCTCAATGGGTGAAAGGGATCAAGGTGTTATCTGTGTGAACACAGAGGGGATCGCTATGGATTGAGCAAAGGGGGGCGTTTATTTTTTTTGTTTATCCACCTTTGTTCGCTATTTGTAGCACAAACAAAGCACATAGGTAACATTTTCATCCCCTGGCTAATTTTGACTCCGATCTTGTTGTATCTATCTTCTCATTTTAGCAAAAAAAAAAAAAGCAACACATATGTAACATTTACAAACCCCCGGATAGAGTGTATGCTTTTCATATCAATTCGACTCCGATCTCGTTCTATCTATGCCCCATTGTCACTTATTGTAGCACAAACGCAGCACAAAGGGAACAGGTACAACAACCGGCTAGATTGTAAGGTCTTCGACTTAGTTCGACTCCGATCTCGTTGTATCTATCCCCCTTTGTTCACTTATTGTAGCACAAACGCAACACAAAGGTAACAGGTACAACACCCGGCTAGATTGTAAGCACTTTGACTTAGTTCGACTCCGATCTCGTTCTTTCTATGCCCCATTGTCACTTATTGTAGCACAAATGTAGAACATAGGTAACAGGTACAACACCCGGCTAGATTGTAAACTCTTCGATTTAGTTCAACTCTGATCTCGTTGTATCTATCCCCCTTTGTTCACTTATTGTAGCACAAACGTAGAACATAGGTAACAGTTACAACACCCGGCTAGATTGTGGGCTCTTCTACTTGGTTTGACTTCGATCTCATTCTATCTATGCCCCATTGTCACTTATTGTAGCACAAACGCAGCACATAGGTAAAAGGTACAACACCCGGCTAGATTGTAAGCTCTTCGACCTAGTTCGACACCGATCTCGTTGTATCTATCCCCCTTTGTTCACTTATTGTAGCACAAACGTAGAACATAGGTAACAGTTACAACACCCGGCTAGATTGTGGGCTCTTCTACTTGGTTTGACTCCGATCTCATTCTATCTATGCCCCATTGTCACTTATTGTAGTACAAACGCAGCACATAGGTAAAAGGTACAACACCCGGCTAGATTGTAAGCTCTTCGACCTAGTTCGACACCGATCTCGTTGTATCTATCCCCCTTTGTTCACTTATTGTAGCACAAACGTAGAACATAGGTAACAGTTACAACACCCGGCTAGATTGTGGGCTCTTCTACTTGGTTTGACTCCGATCTCATTCTATCTATGCCCCATTGTCACTTATTGTAGTACAAACGCAGCACATAGGTAAAAGGTACAACACCCGGCTAGATTGTAAGCTCTTCGACCTAGTTCGACACCGATCTCGTTGTATCTATCCCCCTTTGTTCACTTATTGTAGCACAAACGTAGAACATAGGTAACAGTTACAACACCCGGCTAGATTGTGGGCTCTTCTACTTGGTTTGACTCCGATCTCATTCTATCTATGCCCCATTGTCACTTATTGTAGCACAAACGCAGCACATAGGTAAAAGGTACAACACCCGCCTAAATTGTAAGCTCTTCGACCTAGTTCGACACCGATCTCGTTGTATCTATCCCCCTTTGTTCACTTATTGTAGCACAAACGTAGAACATAGGTAACAGTTACAACACCCGGCTAGATTGTGGGCTCTTCTACTTGGTTTGACTCCGATCCTGTTCTATCTATGCCCCATTGTCACTTATTGTAGCACAAATGCAGCCTATAGGTAACAAGTACAACACCCGGCTAGATTGTGGGCTCTTCGACTTAGTTCGACTCCGATCTCGTTCTATCTATGCCCCATTCAGGGACGTGCACAAGTTGATTAGAAAGGGGGCTTGAGCCACTGCCCTTTTGAGGTTACTCCTAAAAGTGCCCTGGGCAGTGTTGGGTAGTCTGGCATCATTATGTGGACATTTATATAAATAATTATGGGAAGTGCCCTTTTTCAGTTCAGCCCCTGCCCCCCCAAAATGTCTGTGCACGTCCCTGTCCCCATTGTCACTTATTGTAGCACAAACGCAGCACAAAGGTAACAGGTACAACACCCGGCTAGATTGTAAGCTCTTCGACTTGGTTTGACTCCGATCTCGTTCTATCCATGCCCCATTGTCACTTATTGTAGTACAAACACAGCACAAAAGGTAACAGGTACAACACTCGGCTAGATTGTAAGCTCTTCGACTTCGTTCGACTCCGATCTCGTATCTATCCTCTTTGTTCACTTATCGTAGCACAAACACAGCACATAGGTGACAGTTACAACCCCGGGCTAGATAGTAAGCTCTCCGTCTTAATTTCGACTTTGATCTTGTTGTATCTATTATTGCAGTATATTAACAACATCACTGCAGACAATGCACAACAGAGGGTAAGTCCTTTAACGGCAGAACTGGTCATCAACATCACAAAGTTAAGATTTACAAATGATAACAAAAAAAAAATTCAAAATATCACAAAAAGTTTCTAAGAGTTTCGACCAAGAACTTTAACGAGACGGGTACATAGGTAAGAAATTACATTCTTTGGTTGCAAACCAAAGACTATATATATATATATATATATATATATATATATATATATAGCAACCTGTTATGATACAACAACATCTAATACCCAGGCAGGTGGCTCTGCAGCCTGTGCGATGCAGAACCATGCCTGTCTGCAGAGCTGTAGTGTAACGTCTTACCTCTGTGAGTGATTCCAGTCTCCGGACCTCTATTGATATGTGACTGCTTCTCCCGTTCACTGTGGTATATTTATACACATAGGCTCCCCCACCTCTCAGGCACTCACATTGCTAGTGTGCGTATCCACCCCCTCATGCTTCCTGCCTGTCTTGCAGAGGAACACCAACACTATTCCGCCTACCTCTTTCCTATCTTTTAAGTAAGAAACAACGTCACTGCGACTTCTTACAGGACATCTCCGGCATGGTCAGAGATTCCCCCCCTTTCCCCCCCCCCCCTCTACAGAGTGGCGCAGTGCCCGCCTTTGTCCATGGCACCACATGGATCGTCTTAGCACTCAGAGATGTCATTCTCTGCATTAGACAATTAACTAGTCTCATTTCCCATGGGGGGGGGGGGGGGGAAATGCCTCCGTTCTCCACGCACTATTACCCAGACGAAAGACACTAAGAAGGATGGATTGACGGGAAAACATATGGAATTGGAGAAGAGGAACCTTGTCGTGTGAAATGAGTAGATGAGACTCAAGGCTTAAATGTCTTAGACATGTGGCCCAATTGACCATATGCATAGAATGATAAGAAACTGGGCCTGAGAGAACCAGGAGTTCTAATTAGTTATGGTGGAAGATGATTTCGTTCTGAATTACTATATAAAACTTAAGCATTTGAAATCGGGATTGGTTATCTCTATGGTTAAGTGTCACTAGATACTGGAACCAATAGTGCTGGAACTGGTTTGGAGTGGAGTTCAAGGAAACCATCTGTTCTGTACCAATGAGGAGATCAAGGTGACCACTGTGATTGACATATACTGGATATATGTGGTGTGTATGTGATGTGCGTACAGTACTGTGTTTTGTGCAAATGGGGAGACTTGGTATAGTAAGCTGGTGAGCCCCGGTACATGGTGAATTCGCCCATTCAGAGTAGCTGGAAGGCAGGAACGATTGTTTCTGGTGGCCAACTTGCAGAAGTCAGTGCCGCTATCAAGAAAACCTGATGTAGGCATGTGTATTGTGGGGCTAAAGCTTTGGACTACAATGCTAGGAGGAAAGGGCAGAAGGAATCTATATAGAGGCAGTGTTGGGCACCAGACAGTGAATGTTATGATGACACCATAAGAAATGCTAATGGAATCTACCCTTCACCTGTAAAGGGACTGGGCCTTGTCCACTGCGGTGAACCGGGAGCTGTAGGTTGTGGAGGTGTTCCTGAGTGGAAGCCGAGCCCTGGGATTCCTCAAGTGGAGACAGAATCCCATCTCCAAGGGAAGACAGCTCACCCAGATCAGGCCAACACCTGTGCAAGGACCCGCCGGTCCTGCCTCCGGCTTCACATGCTGCAGAATCAAAGAAAGGAAAATGTCCAGCATCCCGGTGAAGTCCAACAGGGCATATCTTTATTAAAGGGGTTCTCCACTGCCCTGCCTTCCGGAGCTTCGCTCGCAGCATCCGGAAGTTTATTACTCCGGCTTCTGTATTCGAGGCCTCCACCTCGTGACGTCACGCCCACCCCTTCGTGACGTCACGCCCGCCCCCTCGTGACGTCACGCCCGCCCACTCAACGAAAGTCTATGGGAAGGGGGCGCGACCGCTGTCACGCCCCCTTCCCATAGACTTTCATTGAATGGGCGGGTGTGACGTCACGAGGGGGTGGGCGTGACGTCACGAGGGGGCGGGTGTGAAGTCACGAGGGGGCGGGTGTGATGTCACGAGGGGGCGGCCTCGAACACAGAAGCCCGCACACAGCATTCGGAGTAATAAACTTCCGGACGCTGCGAGCGGAGCTCCGGAAGGCAGGGCAATTAAGAACCCCTTTAAGAGGCTTGCAGATACACGTTAAAACACTCTGACACGTTTCACGCTTTAGCGTGAAACGCATCAGAGTGTTTTAACGTGTATCTGCAAGCCTCTTAATAAAGATATACCCTGTTGGACTTCACCTGGATGCTGGACATTTTCCTTTCTTTGATTCTACAGAATCCCATCAGTCCAGAAGTGCCAGAGCCATACTGCATGTTGTTATCGAGTGTAGAGAGTGTCTGGGAGGTTAGGTAGGCTGTGAGAGCCTTGTGTGGATCCAAATCAGAGAGAATGAGAAGACTGTGTAAGGTTTAAGCCCTGTGAGGAGCCATAACTGGGTTGGGTTATGTGAGACCGTGGCAAGCCATATCCAGGACAATGTGGGATGTATGACTTAAAGGGGTACTTAGGTGAAGAAAAAAAATACTGGCACCAGAAAGTTAAACAGATTTGTAAATGTCTTCTATTAAAAAATCTTAACCCTTCCAGTACTTATCAGCTGCTGTATGTTCTAGAGGAAGGTGAGTAGTTCTTTCCAGTCTGACCACAGTGCTCTCTGCTGACAGCTCTGTCCATGTCAGCAACTGTCCAGAGCAGGAGAAAATCCCCATAGCAAACCTATCCTGCTCCGGACAGTTCCTGACATGGACAAAGGTGTCAGCAGAGAGCAGGGTGGTCAGACACAAAAGAACTACTCAACTTCCAGTGGAGCATACAGTAGCTGATAAGTACTGGAAGGTTTAAGATTTTTAAATAGAAGTAATTCACAAATCTGTTTAACTTTCTGGCACCAATTGATTTAAAAAAAAAAAAAAGTTGTTTTCCACTGGAGTACCCCTTTAAGGCCTTTGAGTAGTCATAGCTGAGTCAATGTGGGCCGTACAAACCTTCAGCCCTGAGGGAGTGACCAGCGGAAGAGGAGAAATTGGCTGACCGGTGACACATTACGTAGCCTTTTATTCCAGTCCTGAGTCACCAATGGATTGGCGTGAACATGAGAGAGAGTGAAAGCCCCAAGGGGTCTTGAAAGAAAGTCAAGTGCTTAGATAATATCCCCCCCCCCCCCATTCCACTTCTGTGTAAAGTTGTGCAGTCCAGTGAACTCCGTAGGTGGCAGGGAATTCTATGGCGCTGACCAGGACAGAGACAATTCAGGTGAGTAGGTTCAGGTAAAAAGCTTTATTCAGCCAAGATGCAACGCGTTTCACTGCGCAAGCGCAGCTTCCTCAGGCATGATGCCTGAGAAAGCTGCGCCTGCGCAGTGAAACGCGTTGGGATTGTCTCTGTCCTGGTCAGCACCATAGAATTCCCAACCGGATCGGGTAAGAGACCATCTTGACCCCTGTCCCTGTCCGGCATTAGCACGTGTGATCCTCCACAGGGAGCGCCTGTGCTTTGTGTTTTTAGACTTCTGTGTAAAGAGAAAGGTTTGGGTGCTACCTGTTGTACTGCAAGAAACACCCAGGCTGAACAGGCTGTGGCACAGGAAAGCCTCCCAGAGACCAGGATATAGTAAGTAGCAACATAAATTGTCATGAATTCGACTTGTTGAATATTACATAGTCCCCCACCCAAGTAGAAGACTCCCGTCGGCACCCCAGTCTTCTTTTTGGAGCAAATGTCTTTGGAAGGCCGCAGCCAATCAGTGGCCATAGCGGTCACTGGCCATACTGCGAGCATCATGGCTTCCATTACCGAGCAGTGATGCCCAGAGTAGAGCATGTGACCTCTGAGGCCACTGATTGGCTACGGGGTGAACAGGTTCTACTCTACACATAGACAGAGAGGTGCAGTGTTTTAGGGGCAGTTGTCTTTTTGAGCTCAATCATTTTAATTGATTTCGTAAGATTTTCAGAAACAGCTGTATGTGAAGGAGTGACAAGTAAATTGTTTTAATAATTGTTCTGGAAATTTTCCATATTGCTTATCACATTTCTACATGATAGATAAAATACACTGCCCGAAAAAGGACATTATACACCACAGTATAATGATAAACTAATTAAACTTCAGGGAAGTCACTCTGTTCAGTAAGGGTGCTCTTACATTCAATGCTGACTGCAGCAGTAAGCGCCTGCAATTCACAACTGTAAGTGCTAGCCGTGTCTGTAATGTAGGTGCTAGCCGTGTCTGTACTGTAGGTGCTAGCCGTGTCTGTACTGTAGGTGCTAGCCGTGTCTGTACTGTAGGTGCTAGCCGTGTCTGTACTGTAGTTGCTAGCCGTGTCTGTACTGTAGTTGCTAGCCGTGTCTGTACTGTAGGTGCTAGCTGTGTCTGTAATGTAGGTGTTAGCCGTGTCTGTACTGTAGGTGATAGTCGTGTCTGTACTGTAGGTGCTAGCTGTGTCTGTAATGTAGGTGCTAGCCGTGTCTGTACTGTAGGTGATAGTCGTGTCTGTACTGTAGGTGCTAGCCGTGTCTGTACTGTAGGTGATAGTCGTGTCTGTACTGTAGGTGCTAGCCGTGTCTGTACTGTAGGTGATAGTCGTGTCTGTACTGTAGGTGCTAGCCGTGTCTGTACTGTAGGTGATAGCCGTGTCTGTACTGTAGGTGCTAGCTGTGTCTGTAATGTAGGTGCTAGCCGTGTCTGTACTGTAGGTAATTGCCGTGTCTGTAATGTAGGTGCTAGCCGTGTCTGTAATGTAGGTGCTAGCCGTGTCTGTACTATAGGTGCTAGCCGTGTCTGTACTATAGGTGCTAGCCCTGTCTGTAATGTAGGTGCTAGCCGTGTCTATACTATAGGTGCTAGCCGTGTCTGTACTGTAGGTGCTAGCCCTGCCTGTACTGTAGGTAATAGCCATGTCTGTACTGTAGGTGCTAGCCGTGTCTGTAATGTAGGTGCTAGCCGTGTCTGTACTGTAGGTGCTAGCCGTGTCTGTACTGTAGGTGCTAGCCGTGTCTGTACTGTAGGTGCTAGCCGTGTCTGTACTGTAGGTGCTAGCCGTGTCTGTACTGTAGGTGCTAGCCGTGTCTGTACTGTAGGTGCTAGCCGTGTCTGTAATGTAGGTGCTAGTCGTGTCTGTACTGTAGGTGCTAGCCATGTCTGTACTGTAGGTGCTAGCCGTGTCTGTACTGTAGGTGCTAGCCGTGTCTGTACTGTAGGTGCTAGCCATGTCTGTACTGTAGGTGCTAGCCGTGTCTGTAATGTAGGTGCTAGCCTTGTCTGTATCGTAGGTGCTAGCCGTGTCTGTACCATAGGTGCTAGCCGTGTCTGTAATGTAGTGGCTTGCCGTGTCTGTAATGTAGGTGCTAGCCGTGTCTGTATCGTGGGTGCTAGCCGTGTCTGCACCGTGGGTGCTAGCCGTGTCTGCAATGTAGGTGCTAGCCGTGCCTGTACTGTAGGTGCTAGCCGTGTCTGTACTGTAGGTGCTAGCCGTGTCTGTACTGTAGGTGCTAGCTGTGTCTGTAATGTAGGTGCTAGCCGAGTCTGTAATGTAGGTGCTAGCCGTGTCTGTACTGTAGGTGATAGCCGTGTCTGTACTGTAGGTGATGAGGAGGGGGAGAATACAGGGGAGATGGGGGGAGCAGGGGAGAAGCAGAAGAGAGGAAGTGAGGAGATCACAGGTGAGGTGGGGTAGGGGGCAGGTTAGGAAAGGTTGAGAACAGGGAACAAAGTAAAAGGACAGGTGATGGGAAGAGATCGGATGTGGACAGGTGACAAGGAGTAGAGGAGAAGTGAGAGGACTGGTGAACAGGTAGGAGAAGACAGGTGAGATGATGGAGAGGACAGGTGAGATGATGGAGAGGACAGGTGAGAAAGAGAGAGGAAAAGTGAGGAAGGGAGAGGACAGGTGAGGAAGGGAGAGGACAGGTAAGAAAGGGAGAGGACAGGTGAGAAAGGGAGAGGACAGTCGAGAAAGGGAGAGGACAAGTGAGAAAGGGAGAGGACAGGTGAGGAAGGGAGAGGACAGGTGAGAAATGGAGAGGACAGGTGAGAAAGGGAGAGGACAAGTGAGAAAGGGAGAGGACAGGCGAGAAAGGGAGAGGACAGGTGAGGAAGGAAGAGGACAGATGAGATGATGGAGAGGACAGGTGAGAAAGGGAAAGGGAGAGGACAAGTGAGGAAGGGAGAGGACAAGTGAGGAAAAGAGAGGACAGGTGAGAAAGGGAGAGGACAGGTGAGAAAGGGAGAGGACAGTCGAGAAAGGGAGAGGACAGGCGAGAAAGGGAGAGGACAGGTGAGAAAGGGAGAGGACAGGTGAGATGATGGAGAGGACAGGTGAGAAAGGGAGAGGACAGGTGAGAAAGGGAGAGGACAGGTGAGGAAGGGAGAGGACAGGGGAGATGATGGAGAGGACAGGTGAGATGATAGAGAGGACAAGTGAGGAAGGGAGAGGACAAGTGAGGAAGGGAGAGGACAGGTGAGAAATGGAGAGGACAAGTGAGAAAAGGAGAGGACAGGTGAGAAAAGGAGAGGACAGGTGAGAAAGGGAGAGGACAGGTGAGGAAGGGAGAGGACAGGTGAGGAAGGGAGAGGACAGGTGAGGAAGGGAGAGGACAGATGAGGAAGTGAGAGGACAAGTGAGAAAAGGAGAGGACAGGTGAGAAAGGGAGAGGACAGGTGAGGAAGGGAGAGGACAGGTGAGATGATGGAGAGGACAGGTGAGAAAGGGAGAGGACAGGTGAGAAAGGGAGAGAACAGGTGAAGAAGGGAGAGGACAGGTGAGATGATGGAGAGGACAGGTGAGAAAGGGAGAGGACAGGTGAGAAAGGGAGAGGACAGGCGAGAAAGGGAGAGGACAGGTAAGGAAGGAAGAGGACAGGTAAGGAAGGGAGAGGACAGGTGAGAAAGGGAGAGGACAGGTGAGGAAGTGAGAGGACAGGTGAGAAAGTGAGAGGACAAGTGAGAAAAGGAGAGGACAGGTGAGAAAGGGAGAGGACAGGTGAGATGATGGAGAGGACAGGTGAGATGATGGAGAGGACAGGTGAGAAAGGGAGAGGACAGGTGAGAAAGGGAGAGGACAGGCGAGAAAGGGAGAGGACAGGTAAGGAAGGGAGAGGACAGGTAAGGAAGGGAGAGGACAGGTAAGAAAGGGAGAGGACAGGTGAGAAAGGGAGAGGACAGTCAAGAAAGGGAGAGGACAAGTGAGAAAGGGAGAGGACAGGTGAGGAAGGGAGAGGACAGGTGAGAAATGGAGAGGACAGGTGAGAAAGGGAGAGGACAAGTGAGAAAGGGAGAGGACAGGCGAGAAAGGGAGAGGACAGGTGAGGAAGGAAGAGGACAGATGAGATGATGGAGAGGACAGGTGAGAAAGGGAAAGGGAGAGGACAAGTGAGGAAGGGAGAGGACAAGTGAGGAAGGGAGAGGACAGGTGAGAAAGGGAGAGGACAGGTGAGAAAGGGAGAGGACAGTCGAGAAAGGGAGAGGACAGGCGAGAAAGGGAGAGGACAGGTGAGAAAGGGAGAGGACAGGTGAGATGATGGAGAGGACAGGTGAGAAAGGGAGAGGACAGGTGAGAAAGGGAGAGGACAGGTGAGGAAGGGAGAGGACAGGGGAGATGATGGAGAGGACAGGTGAGATGATAGAGAGGACAAGTGAGGAAGGGAGAGGACAAGTGAGGAAGGGAGAGGACAAGTGAGGAAGGGAGAGGACAGGTGAGAAATGGAGAGGACAAGTGAGAAAAGGAGAGGACAGGTGAGAAAAGGAGAGGACAGGTGAGAAAGGGAGAGGACAGGTGAGGAAGGGAGAGGACAGGTGAGGAAGGGAGAGGACAGGTGAGGAAGGGAGAGGACAGATGAGGAAGTGAGAGGACAAGTGAGAAAAGGAGAGGACAGGTGAGAAAGGGAGAGGACAGGTGAGGAAGGGAGAGGACAGATGAGGAAGTGAGAGGACAAGTGAGAAAAGGAGAGGACAGGTGAGAAAGGGAAAGGACAGGTGAGGAAGGGAGAGGACAGGTGAGATGATGGAGAGGACAGGTGAGAAAGGGAGAGGACAGGTGAGAAAGGGAGAGAACAGGTGAAGAAGGGAGAGGACAGGTGAGATGATGGAGAGGACAGGTGAGATGATGGAGAGGACAGGTGAGAAAGGGAGAGGACAGGTGAGAAAGGGAGAGGACAGGCGAGAAAGGGAGAGGACAGGTAAGGAAGGGAGAGGACAGGTAAGGAAGGGAGAGGACAGGTGAGAAAGGGAGAGGACAAGTAAGAAAAGGAGAGGACAGGTGAGAAAGGGAGAGGACAAGTGAGATGATGGAGAGGACAGGTGAGAAAGGGAGAGGACAGGTGAGAAAGGGAGAAGACAGGTAAGGAAGGGAGAGGACAGGTGAGATGATGGAGAGGATAGGCGAGAAAGGGAGAGGACAGGCGAGAAAGGGAGAGGACAGGTGAGGAAGGGAGAGGACAGGTGAGGAAGAGAGAGGACAGGTGAGAAAGGGAGAGGACAGGTGAAGAAGGGAGAGGACAGGCGAGAAAGGGAGAGGACAGGCGAGAAAGGGAGAAGACAGGTGAGAAACGGAGAGGACAGGCGAGAAAGGGAGAGGACAGGTGAGGAAGAGAGAGGACAGGTGAGAAAGGGAGAGGACAGGTGAGGAAGGGAGAGGACAGATGAGGAAGGGAGATGACAGGTGAGAAAGTGAGAGGACAAGTGAGAAAAGGAGAGGACAGGTGAGAAAGGGAGGGGACAGGTGAGATGATGGAGAGGACAGGTGAGAAAGGGAGAGGACAGGTGAGAAAGGGAGAGGACAGGTGAGGAAGGGAGAGGACAGGTGAGATGATGGAGAGGACAGGTGAGAAAGGGAGAGGACAGGTGAGGAAGGGAGAGTACAGGCGAGAAAGGGAGAGGACAAGTGAGAAAAGGAGAGGACAGGTGAAAAAGGGAGAGGATAGGTGAGGAAGGGAGAGGACAGGTGAGATGATGATGAGGACAGGTGAGGAAGGGAGAGGACAGGTGAGAAAGTGAGAGGACAAGTGAGAAAAGGAGAGGACAGGTGAGAAAGGGAGAGGACAGGTGAGGAAGGGAGTGGACAGGTGAGATGCTGGAGAGGACAGGGAGAAAGGGAGAGGACAGGTAAGGAAGGGAGAGGACAGGTGAGGAAGGGAGAGGACAGGTGAGATGATGGAGAGGACAGGTGAGAAAGGGAGAGGAGAGGCAAGAAAGGGAGAGGACAGGTGAGGAAGGGAGAGGACAGGTGAGAAAGGGAGAAGACAGGAAGAAAGGGAGATGACAGGTAAGGAAGGGAGAGGACAGGTGAGGAAGGGAGAGGACAGGTGAGATCATGGAGAGGACTGGTGAGAAAGGGAGAGGACAGGCGAGAAAGGGAGAGGACAGGTAAGGAAGGGAGAGGACAGGTTAGAAAGGAAGAGGACAAATGAGAAAGGGAGAGGACAGGTGAGGAAGGGAGAGGACAGGCAAGAAAGGGAGAGGACAGGTAAGGAAGGGAGAGGACAGGTGAGAAAGGGAGAGGACAAGTGAGAAAAGGAGAGGACAGGTGAGAAAGGGAGAGGACAGGTGAGAAAGGGAGAGGACAGTTGAGAAAGGGAGAGGACAGGCGAGAAAGGTAGAGGACAGGAGAGAAAGGGAGAGGACAGGTGAAATGATGGAGAGGACAGGTGAGAAAGGGAGAGGACAGGTGAGAAATGGAGAGGACAGACGAGAAAGGGAGAGGACAGGTAAGGAATGGAGAGGACAGGTGATAAAAGGGAGTGGACAAGTGAGAAAAGAAGAGGACAGGTGAGAAAGGGAGAGGACAGGTGAGATGATGGAGAGGACAGGTGAGAAAGGGAGAGGACAAGTGAGGAAGGGAGAGGACAGATGAGGAAGGGAGAGGAAAGGTGAGAAAGGGAGAGGACAAGTGAGAAAAGGAGAGGGCAGGTGAGAAAGAGAGAGGACAAGTGAGAAAAGGAGAGGACAGGTGAAAAAGGGAGAGGACAGATGAGGAAGGGAGAGGACAGGCGAGAAAGGGAGAGGACAAGTGAGAAAAGGAGAGGACAGGTGAGAAAGGGAGAGGACAAGTGAGAAAAGGAGAGGACAGGTGAGAAAGGGAGAGGACAGGTGAGAAAGGGAGAGGACAGGTGAGATGATGGAGAGGACAGATGAGAAAGGGAGAGGACAAGTGAGGAAGGGAAAGGACAGGTGAGAAAGGGAGAGGACAAGTGAGAAAAGGAGAGGACAGGTGAGAAAGGGAGAGGACAGGTGAGGAAGGGAGAAGACAAGTGAGAAAAGGAGAGGACAGGTGAAAAAGGGAGAGGACAGGTGAGATGATGGAGAGGACAGGTGAGAAAGGAAGAGGACAGGCGAGAAAGGGAGAGGACAGGTAAGGAAGGGAGAGGACAGGTGAGAAAGGGAGAGGACAGGTGAGGAAGGGAGAGGACAGGTGAGATGATGGAGAGGACAGGCGAGATGATGGAGAGGACAGGTGAGAAAGGGAGAGGACAAGTGAGGAAGGGAGAGGACAGGTGAGAAAGGGAGAGGACAAGTGAGAAAAGGAGAGGACAGGTGAGAAAGGGAGAGGACAGGTGAGGAAGGGAGAGGACAGATGAGGAAGGGAGAGGACAGGTGAGAAAGGGAGAGGACAAGTGAGAAAAGGAGAGGGCAGGTGAGAAAGGAAGAGGACAGGCGAGAAAGGGAGAGGACAGGTAAGGAAGGGAGAGGACAGGTGAGAAAGGGAGAGGAAAGGTAAGGAAGGGAGAGGACAGGTGAGATGATGGAGAGGACAGGCGAGATGATGGAGAGGACAGGTGAGAAAGGGAAAGGACAGGTGAGAAAGGGAGAGGACAGGTAAGGAAGGGAGAGGACAGGTGAGATGATGGAGAGGACAGGCGAGATGATGGAGAGGACAGGTGAGAAAGGGAGAGGACAAGTGAGAAAAGGAGAGGACAGGTGAGAAAGGGAGAGGACAGGTTAGATGATGGAGAGGACAGGTGAGAAAGGAAGAGGACAGGCGAGAAAGGGAGAGGACAGGTAAGGAAGGGAGAGGACAGGTGAGAAAGGGAGAGGACAGGTAAGGAAGGGAGAGGACAGGTGAGATGATGGAGAGGACAGGCAAGATGATGGAGAGGACAGGTGAGAAAGGGAGAGGACAGGTGAGAAAGGGAGAGGACGGGTAAGGAAGGGAGAGGACAGGTGAGATGATGGAGAGGACAGGCGACATGACGGAGAGGACAGGTGAGAAAGGGAGAGGACAAGCGAGGAAGGGAGAGGACAGGTGAGAAAGGGAGAGGACAAGTGAGAAAAGGAGAGGACAGGTGAGAAAGGGAGAGGACAGGTGAGGAAGGGAGAGGACAGATGAGGAAGGGAGAGGACAGGTGAGAAAGGGAGAGGACAAGTGAGAAAAGGAGAGGGCATGTGAGAAAGGGAGAGGACAAGTGAGAAAAAGAGAGGACAGGTGAAAAAGGGAGAGGACAGGTGAGGAAGGGAGAGGACAGGCGAGAAAGGGAGAGGACAAGTGAGAAAAGGAGAGGACAGGTGAGAAAGGGAGAGGACAGGTGAGGAAGGGAGAGGACAGGTGAGATGATGGAGAGGACAGGTGAGAAAGGGAGAGGACAGGCGAGAAAGGGAGAGGACAGGTAAGGAAGGGAGAGGACAGGTGAGAAAGGGAGAGGACAAGTGAGAAAAGGAGAGGACAGGTGAGAAAGGGAGAGGACAGGTGAGATGATGGAGAGGACAGGTGAGAAAGGGAGAGGACAGGTGAGAAAGGGAGAGGGCAGGTAAGGAAGGGAGAGGACAGGGGAGATGATGGAGAGGACAGGCGAGATGATGGAGAGGACAGGCGAGATGATGGAGAGGACAGGTGAGAAAGGGAGAGTACAAGTGAGGAAGGGAGAGGACAGGTGAGAAAGGGAGAGGACAAGTGAGAAAAGGAGAGGACAGGTGAGAAAGGGAGAGGACAGGCGAGAAAGGGAGAGGACAGGTGAGGAAGGGAGAGGACAGGTGAGATGATGGAGAGGAGAGGTGAGATGATGGAGAGGACAGGTGGGAAAGGGAGAGGACAGGTGAGGAAGGGAGAGGACAGGTGAGATGATGGAGAGGAAAGGTGAGAAAGGGAGAGGACAGGCGAGAAAGGGAGAGGACAGGTGAGGAAGGGAGAGGACAGGTGAGATGATGGAGAGTACTGGTGAGAAAGGGAGAGGACAGGTGAGAAAAGGAGAGGACAGGTGAGATGATGGAGAGGACAGGTGAGATGATGGAGAGGACAGGTGAGAAAGGGAGAGGACAAGTGAGGAAGGGAGAGGACAGGTGAGAAATGGAGAGGACAAGTGACAAAAGGAGAGGACAGGTGAGAAAGGGAGAGGACAGGTGAGGAAGGGAGAGGACAGATGAGGAAGTGAGAGGACAGGTGAGAAAGTGAAAGGACAAGTGAGAAAAGGAGAGGACAGGTGAGAAAGGGAGAGGACAGGTGAGATGATGGAGAGGACAGGTGAGAAAGGGAGAGGACAGGTGAGAAAGGGAGAGGACAGGTAAGGAAGGGAGAGGACAGGTGAGATGATGGAGAGGACAGGCGAGAAAGGGAGATGACAGGCAAGAAAGGGAGAGGACAGGTGAGGAAGGGAGAGGACAGGTGAGGAAGAGAGAGGACAGATGAGAAAGGGAGAGGACTTGTGAAGAAGGGAGAGGACAGGCGAGAAAGGGAGAGGACAGGTGAGAAAGGGAGAGGACAGGTGAGAAAGGGAGAGGACAGGCGAGAAAGGGAGAGGACAGGCGAGAAAGGGAGAGGACATGTGAGGAAGGGAGAGGACAGGCGAGAAAGGGAGAGGACAGGTGAGAAAGGGAGAGGACAGGTGAGGAAGGGAGAGGACAGATGAGGAAGGGAGAGGACAGGTGAGATGATGGAGAGGACAGGTGAGAAAGGGAGAGGACAGGTGAGAAAGGGAGAGGACAGGTGAGATGATGGAGAGGACAGGTGAGAAAGGGAGAGGACAGGAGAGAAAGGGAGAGGATAGGTAAGGAAGGGAGAGGACAGGTGAGAAAGGGAGAGGACAAGTGAGAAAAGGAGAGGACAGGTGAGAAAGGGAGAGGACAGGTGAGGAAGGGAGAGGACAGGCGAGAAAGGGAGAGGACAAGTGAGAAAAGGAGAGGACAGGTGAGAAAGGGAGAGGACAGGTGAGGAAGGGAGAGGACAGGTGAGATGATGGAGAGGACAGGTGAGAAAGGCAGAGGACAGGTGAGAAAGGGAGAGGACAGGCGAGAATGGGAGAGGACAGGTAAGGAAGGGAGAGGACAGGTGAGAAAGGGAGAGGACAAGTGAGAAAAGGAGAGGACAGGTAAGAAAGGGAGAGGACAGGTGAGATGATGGAGAGGACAGGTGAGAAAGGGAGAGAACAGGTGAGAAAGGGAGAGGACAGGTAAGGAAGGGAGAGGACAGGTGAGATGATGGAGAGGACAGGCGAGAAAGGGAGAGGACAGGTGAGGAAGGGAGAGGACAGGTGAGGAAGAGAGAGGACAGGTGAGAAAGGGAGAGGACAGGTGAGAAAGGGAGAGGACAGGCGAGAAAGGGAGAGGACAGGTGAGGAAGAGAAAGGACAGGTGAGGAAGGGAGAGGACAGGCGAGAAAGGGAGAGGACAGGCGAGAAAGGCAGAGGAGAGGTGAGGAAGAGAGAGGACAGGCGAGATAGGGAGAGGACAGGTTAAGGAAGGGAGAAGACAGGTGAGGAAGGGAGAGGACAGGTGAGATGATGGAGAGGACAGGTGAGGAAGGGAGAGGACAGGTGAGAAAGGGAGAGGACAGGTGAGAAAGGGAGAGGACAGGCGAAAAAGGGAGAGGACAGGTGAGGAAGAGAGAGGACAGGTGAGAAAGGGAGAGGACATGTGAGGAAGGGAGAGGACAGGCGAGAAAGGGAGAGGACAGGTGAGAAAGGGAAAGGACAGGTGAGGAAGGGAAAGGACAGATGAGGAAGGGAGAGGGCAGGTGAGAAAGTGAGAGGACAAGTGAGAAAAGGAGAGGACAGGTGAGAAAGGGAGAGGACAGGTGAGGAAGGGAGAGGACAGGTGAGATGATGGAGAGGACAGGTGAGAAAGGGAGAGGACAGGTGAGAAAGGGAGAGGACAGGTGAGATGATGGAGAGGACAGGTGAGAAAGGTAGAGGACAGGCGAGAAAGGGAGAGGATAGGTAAGGAAGGGAGAGGACAGGCGAGAAAGGGAGAGGACAAGTGAGAAAAGGAGAGGACAGGTGAGAAAGGGAGAGGACAGGTGAGGAAGGGAGAGGAAAGGTGAGATGATGGAGAGGACAGGTGAGAAAGGGAGAGGACAGGCGAGAATGGGAGAGGACAGGTAAGGAACGGAGAGGACAGGTGAGAAAGGGAGAGGACAAGTGAGAAAAGGAGAGGACAGGTGAGAAAGGGAGAGGACAGGTGAGATGATGGAGAGGACAGGTGAGAAAGGGAGAGAACAGGTGAGAAAGGGAGAGGACAGGTAAGGAAGGGAGAGGACAGGTGAAATGATGGAGAGGACAGGCGAGAAAGGGAGAGGACAGGCGAGAAAGGGAGAGGACAGGCGAGAAAGGGAGAGGACAGGTGAGGAAGGGAGAGGACAGGTGAGTAAGAGAGAGGACAGGTGAGAAAGGGAGAGGACAGGTGAGAAAGGGAGAGGACAGGCGAGAAAGGGAGAGGACAGGTGAGGAAGAGAGAGGACAGGTGAGAAAGGGAGAGGACAGGCGAGGAAGGGAGAGGACAGGCGAGAAAGGCAGAGGACAGGTGAGGAAGAGAGAAGACAGGCGAGAAAGGGAGAGGACAGGTGAGGAAGGGAGAGGACAGGTGAGATGATGGAGAGAACAGGTGAGGAAGGGAGAGGACAGGCGAGGAAGAGAGAGGACAGGTGAGAAAGGGAGAGGACAGGTGAGGAAGGGAGAGGACAGGCGAGAAAGGGAGAGGACAGGCGAGAAAGGGAGAGGACAGGCGAGAAAGGGAGAGGACAGGTGAGGAAGATCGAGGACAGGCGAGAAAGGGAGAGGACAGGTGAGGAAGGGAGAGGACAGGTGAGATGATGGAGAGGACAGGTGAGAAAGGGAGAGGACAGGTGAGGAAGGGAGAGGACAGGTGAGATGATGGAGAGGACTGGTGAGGAAGGGAGAGGACAGGTGAGATGATGGAGAGGACAGGTGAGGAAGGGAGAGGACAGATGAGAAAGGGAGAGGACAGGTGAGGAAGGGAGAGGCCAAGTGATGAAGGGAGAGGTCAAGTGAGGAAGGGAGAGGACAGGTGAGGAAGGGAGAGGACAGGTGAGATGATGGAGAGGACAGGTGAGGAAGGGAGAGGACAAGTGAGGAAGGGAGAGGGCAGGTGAGGAAGGGAGAGGACAGGTGAGGAAGGGAGAGGACAGGTGAGATGATGGAGAGGACAGGTGAGATGATGGAGAGGACAGGTGAGGAAGGGAGAGGACAGGTGAGGAAGGGAGAGGACAGGTGAGATGATGGAGAGGACAAGTGAGGAAGGGAGAGATCCATACTAACTATAACCAAGCAGTTGAAAAGTCAGAAGAACCTGATATAAAATTATTGTTGATTTCACCCTAGTTCAAGCACCCTATTGTTTGAGTATGTATGGACGTTGTTCAAAATGCCACATGAACTCTTTTCTTCAGTTCACCAGCCCTGTGCAGGACATTCACTAAAAATAACCCAGGAACTGTTTACTCTTGTTTTGGGACAGTGGCCTAGTCCCTCACCCATCTTCAAGGACTTTATGCAGAGGACAGCTTCATTCAGGAGGGGGAGTTTGTGGTGGCCCAGTACAGAAGTGGCCCTTCTTTACCCTGTTTGGTCCTTTCAGGTAGACTCAGTCCCAGTCCCCTGGCTCCACACTCCTCAGGACTTTCGTCACACCATGGTTTATATAAAGGGTTAATGTGTTGTATTTAAGTGAATATGTCTTTAAGTCCTGTTGTTAAGTCATGTAACCCGGGAAGGTGTCAGTGACCAGGTGACTTGTGGGGGACCTATGGGAGTCCTCCAAATTGCTCCTTTATAAACCAAGGGAGGAGCTAGCTAGTTGAGTTTTGTTCTGAGGTGCAGTACAGTCAAGACCTGAGAGTGTCTGGTGTCCTAAGGGAGACCAAGGCCTAACCACGCAGCCACGCTTCCATCAACCGTGTACCCCTTCAGGTGAAAGTCAAAACCTGGTAAGCAACCACAGGGAAGAAGTCTAGTCAGTCATAGTCAAGTCTATCAAGCCTGCTAAAGTCAGCGTGGGATTGCATAATTAAGTCCAAGTCCACTTCAAGTCCCAGCGAGCCCGCAAGTCTCCTAAAGTCACTGGTCATCTCCTTGGGCCTAACTGAGCTGTAAAGACTTTTAACATCTTTCTGCCTCAGTAAAGTTGCCATTGTTCCATAACCTTGCATCGGAGTGATTATTTATCCTGTGCCTGGCCCAGGAACCAGCGGCCATACCTCGGGTGGTGTAGAGGATAACCACACTCTGGCGTCACGAACACAAGGGGTTAATGCCATCTGCCCCTTGGGTAATAATATCTGCCCTTTCATTGCCCCCCACCACAGAAAGGTAAGGAGGGGGAGAGGAAAGGTGTGAAGGGGAGAGAGTACAGGTGAGGAGGGGGACATGACAGGTGAGTAAGGGAGAAGACAAGTTAGAAGGGGAAGAGAACATGTGAGAAGGGGGAAAGGAAAAATGAAAAGGTGAGACTGGGAGAGGACAGGTAAGAAGGGGAGAGGACAGGTGAGGAAGGGAAAGTTGGGGGGGGGGGTTGACATTAGAAGGGGAGGTGAGGTGGTCAGTGCTGCTACTAGTGGGGGAGGGGTAGGAAGGGGTGAAAACTGCAAGAGTGATAAAAGGGTGGGGATGGGTACAAGACTGTTGCATTGTGGTGTTGGTATTACTATAGGTGGAGCAGTATTTATTGCTGCACTTTTGTGTTGGTTTGTCACTGGTATGTGTTTGTCATTGAGGCCGGAGTAAAAAAAATAAAAAGTTCTAGATGTTTAGGTCAGAGCATCTTTAGAGAGGCCAGTCTTGTGGGGTCTTCCTGATATTTAGTGGTTAGTATCTACCAAAAGTGACCCAAGGAGCCGATCTGACAAAAATTCTTCTGTAGAGCACATTGATGGAAAAGTTACTACTGGGTCCAGGAATGGTTTGAGGAACATGGCAAAGAGATTAAGGTGTTGACTCTGCCTCAAAATTCCCCAAATCTCAATCCAATCAATCATCTATGGGATGTACATCTTCGGAGGTCGCACCTCACAACTTACACGACCAGCACAACAGAACTTACAGGACCTGCACAACAGAACCTATAGGACCTGCACAACAGAACTTACAGGACCTGCACAACAGAACCTATAGGACCTGCACAACAGAACTTACAGGACCTGCACAACAGAACCTATAGGACCTGCACAACAGAACTTACAGGACCTGCACAACAGAACATACAGGACCTGCACAACAGAACTTGCAGGACCTGCACAACAGAACCTATAGGACCTGCACAACAGAACTTACAGGACCTGCACAACAGAACATACAGGACCTGCACAACAGAACTTACAGGACCTGCACAACAGAACCTATAGGACCTGCACAACAGAACTTACAGGACCTGCACAACAGAACATACAGGACCTGCACAACAGAACTTACAGGACCTGCACAACAGAACTTACAGGACCTGCACAACAGAACTTACAGGACCTGCACAACAGAACTTACAGGACCTGCACAACAGAACTTACAGGACCTGCACAACAGAACTTACAGGACCTGCACAACAGAATTTCTAGGACCTGCAAAACAGAACTTACATGACCTGCACTACAGAACTTCTAGGATCTGCACAACAGAACTTACAGGACCTACACAACAGAACCTAAGGGACCTGCACAACAGAACTTACAGGACCTGCACAACTGAACTTACAGGACATGCACAACAGAATTTACAGGACCTGCACAACAGAACTTACAGGACCTGCACAGCAGAACTTATAGGACCTGCACAACAGAACATACAGGACCTGCACAACAGAACTTACAGGACCTGCACAACAGAACCTATAGGACCTGCACAACAGAACTTACAGGACCTGCACAACAGAACATACAGGACCTGCACAACAGAACTTACAGGACCTGCACAACAGAACTTACAGGACCTGCACAACAGAACTTACAGGACCTGCACAACAGAACTTCTAGGATCTACACAACAGTACTTACAGGACCTGCACAACAGAACATACAGGACCTGCACAACAGAACTTACAGGACTTGCACAACAGAACTTACAGGACCTGCACAACAGAACTTACAGGACCTGCACAACAGAACCTATGGGACCTGCACAACAGAACTTACAGGACCTGCACAACAGAACCTATAGGACCTGCACAACAGAACTTACAGGACCTGCAAAACAGAACTTACAGGACCTGCACAACAGAACTTATAGGATCTGTACAACAGAACTTACAGGACCTGCACAACAGAACCTATAGGACCTGCACAACAGAACTTTCAGGACCTGCACAACAGAACTTACTGGACCTGCACAACAGAACCTATAAGACCTGCACTACGGAACTTACAGGACCTGCACAACAGAACCTATAAGACCTGCACTACGGAACTTACAGGACATGCTTCAGATGTCAAAAGGACACAATCACTTGTGACATGATCACAAATCTATGGAGTCCAGGCCTCAATGGGTCAGCAATAGAGAGAACTTACAAGATATTAGTCGGTGGTTTTAATGTTATTATAGCTTACTAATGTATACTTTAAAGACTCTAATAGAATAAAGTATGACATATTAGTATGACAGCTGTGTTTTTGCTTTGGCTCCGGTGTGGATTGTTGTGTCTGTATTCTCAGCCATTGGTAGCGCTGCTCACTTCTAATTAGCTGCAGTGTGAACAGAAGGAAAGGCAATGATCCCCTGAACACGGAGGAAGGAGATATTCACAATGTAAAAGGCATAGCCACGCTGCGGGGAAGGAGATTCTAAGAAGACCTAGTTATGTGTTCAAAACTTCTTGGAGCTTTAAATGGGTTTTCCAGGAATAGAATATAGACGGTCTATCCATTATTATTCTAGTCATGGAAAATAAAATTAATACCAGCTGTTTGCTCTTTGGCTGTAACCAACACTGGACCAAATGAAAACCCCAATGGGAAGGAGTTTGTATGCCCAGCCTCCACTGTGCTTTACTTTCTAGATAGGCATACCTCAGCGTATAAGTACCTTCCTTATGTGGGAACTAATCTAAGTATGAAGACACGGACATGTGACCATGGGAATAACATATACAAGAATAAAAAAATCATTAGAGAATTGGTAAGGGAGAGTGGGAATTTCTTTGGAAATTTTTCTGGTTGGGCTCATCTCTACTGTAGAGTGTAAGCTCTTATAGGCAGGGACCTCTCTCCTGTAGAGTGTAAGCTCTTATGGGCAGGGTCCTCTCTCCTGTAGAGTGTAAGCTCTTATGGGCAGGGTCCTCTCTCCTGTAGAGTGTAAGCTCTTATGTACAGGGTCCTCTCTCCTGTATAGTGTAAGCTCTTATGGACAGGGTCCTCTCTCCTGTAGAGTGCAATCTCTTATGTACACGGACCTCTCTCCTGTAGAGTGTAAGCTCTTATGGGCAGGGTCCTCTCTCCTGTAGAGTGTAAGCTCTTATGGGCAGGGTCCTCTCTCCTGTAGAGTGTAAGCTCTTATGGACAGGTTCCTCTCTCCTGTAGAGTGTAATGTCTTATGGGCAGGGTCCTCTTTCCTGTAGAGTGTAAGCTCTTATGGGCAGGGTCCTTCCTCCTGTAGAGTGTAAGCTCTTATGGGCAGGGTCCTCTCTCCTGTAGAGTGTAAGCTCTTATGCACAGGGTCCTCGCTCCTGTAGAGTGTAAGCTCTTATAGGAAGGGTCCTCACTCCTGTAGAGTGTAAGCTCTTGTGGGCAGGCTCCTCTCTTCTGTAAAGTGTAAGCTCTTATGGGCTGTGTCCTCTCTCCTGTAGAATGTAAGCTCTTATGGGCAGGGTCCTCTCTCCTGTAGAGTGTAAACTCTTATGGGCAGGGTCCTCGCTCCTGTAGAGTGTAAGCTCGTATGTACAGGGTACTTTCTCCTGTAGAGTGTAACCTCTTATGCACAGGGTCCTCTCTTCTGTAGAGTGTAAGCTCTTATGGGCTGTGTCCTCTCTCCTGTAGAATGTAAGCTCTTATGGGCAGGGTCCTCTCTCCTGTAGAGTGTAAGCTCTTATGGGCTGTGTCCTCTCTCCTGTAGAGTGTAAGCTCTTATGGGCTGTGTCCTCTCTCCTGTAGAGTGTAAGCTCTTATGGACAGGGTCCTCTCTCCTGTAGAGTGTAAGCTCTTATGGGCAGGGTCCTCGCTCCTGTAGAGTGTAAGCTCTTATGTACAGGGTCCTTTCTCCTGTAGAGTGTAAGCTCTTATGGGCAGGATCCTCTCTCCTGTAGAGTGTAAGCTCTTATGGACAGGGTCCTCTCTCCTGTAGAGTGTAAGCTCTTATGGGCAGGGTCCTCGCTCCTGTAGAGTGTAAGCTCTTATGTACAGGGTCCTTTCTCCTGTAGAGTGTAAGCTCTTATGGGCAGGATCCTCTCTCCTCTAGAGTGTAAGCTCATATGGGCAGGGTCCTCTCTCCTGTAGAGTGTAATGTCTTATGGGCAGGGTCCTCTCATCTGTAGAGTGTAAGCTCTTATGGACAGTGTCCTCTCTCCTGTAGGGTGTAAGCTCTTATGGGAAGGGTCCTTTCTCCTGTAGAGTGTAAGCTCTTATGGGCAGGGTCCTCTCTCCTGTAGAGTGTAAGCTCTTATGCACAGGGTCCTCGCTCCTGTAGAGTGTAAGCTCTTATAGGAAGGGTCCTCACTCCTGTAGAGTGTAAGCTCTTGTGGGCAGGCTCCTCTCTTCTGTAAAGTGTAAGCTCTTATGGGCTGTGTCCTCTCTCCTGTAGAATGTAAGCTCTTATGGGCAGGGTCCTCTCTCCTGTAGAGTGTAAACTCTTATGGGCAGGGTCCTCGCTCCTGTAGAGTGTAAGCTCGTATGTACAGGGTACTTTCTCCTGTAGAGTGTAACCTCTTATGCACAGGGTCCTCTCTTCTGTAGAGTGTAAGCTCTTATGGGCTGTGTCCTCTCTCCTGTAGAATGTAAGCTCTTATGGGCAGGGTCCTCTCTCCTGTAGAGTGTAAGCTCTTATGGGCTGTGTCCTCTCTCCTGTAGAGTGTAAGCTCTTATGGGCTGTGTCCTCTCTCCTGTAGAGTGTAAGCTCTTATGGACAGGGTCCTCTCTCCTGTAGAGTGTAAGCTCTTATGGGCAGGGTCCTCGCTCCTGTAGAGTGTAAGCTCTTATGTACAGGGTCCTTTCTCCTGTAGAGTGTAAGCTCTTATGGGCAGGATCCTCTCTCCTGTAGAGTGTAAGCTCTTATGGGCAGGGTCCTCTCTCCTCTAGAGTGTAAGCTCATATGGGCAGGGTCCTCTCTCCTGTAGAGTGTAATGTCTTATGGGCAGGGTCCTCTCTCCTGTAGAGTGTAAGCTCTTATGGACAGTGTCCTCTCTCCTGTAGGGTGTAAGCTCTTATGGGAAGGGTCCTTTCTCCTGTAGAGTGTAAGCTCTTATGGGCAGGGTCCTCTCTCCTGTAGAGTGTAAGCTCTTATGCACAGGGTCCTCGCTCCTGTAGAGTGTAAGCTCTTATAGGAAGGGTCCTCACTCCTGTAGAGTGTAAGCTCTTGTGGGCAGGCTCCTCTCCTTTGTAAAGTGTAAGCTCTTATGGGCAGGGTCCTCTCTCCTGTAGAATGTAAGCTCTTATGGGCAGGGTCCTCTCTCCTGTAGAGTGTAAACTCTTATGGACAGGGTCCTCGCTCCTGTAGAGTGTAAGCTCGTATGTACAGGGTACTTTCTCCTGTAGAGTGTAACCTCTTATGCACAGGGTCCTCTCTTCTGTAGAGTGTAAGCTCTTATGGGCAGGGTCCTCTCTCCTGTAGAGTGTAAGCTCTTATGGGCAGGGTCCTCTCTCCTGTAGAGTGTAAGCTCTTATGGGCAGGGTCCTCTCTCATATAGAGTGTAATCTCTTATTTGCAGAGTCCTCTCTCCTGTAGAGTGTAAGCTCTTATGGGCAGGGCCCTCTCTCCTGTTGAGTGTAAGGTCTTATGGGCAGGGTCCTTTCTCTCTCTCCTCTAGAGTGTAAGGTCTTATGGGCAGGGTCCTCTCCCATGCAGAGTGTAAGCTCTTATGTACAGGGTCCTCTCTCCTGTAGAGTGTAAGCTCTTATGGGCAGGGTCATCTCTCCTGTAGAGTGTAAGCTCTTATGGGCAGGGTCCTCTCTCCTGTAGAGTGTAAGCTCTTATGGGCAGTGTCCTCTCTCCTGTAGAATGTAATCTCTTATGGGCAGTGTCCTCTCTCCTGTAGTGTGTAAGCTCTTATGTGCAGTGTCCTTTCTCCTCTCGCCTGTAGCGTGTAAGCTCTTATGGGCTGAGTCCTCTTTCCTGTAAAGTCTAAGCTCTTATGGGCAGGGTCATCTCTCCTGTAGAGTGTAAGCTCTTATGGACAGGGTCCTCTCTTCTGTAGAGTGTAAGCTCTTATGTACAAGGTCCTCTCTCCTGTAGAGTGTAAGCTCTTATGGGCAGGGTCCTCTCTCCTGTAGAGTGTAAGATCTTATAGGAAGGGTCCTCTCTCCTGTAGAGTGTAAGCTCTTATGCGCAGGATCCTCTCTCCTGTAGAGTGTAATCTCTTATGCACAAGGTCCTCTCTTCTGTAGAGTGTAATATCTTATGGCCAGGGACCTCTCTCCTGTAGAGTGTAAGCTCTTATGGGCAGGGTCCTTTCTCCTGTACAGTGTAAGCTCTTATGGCCAGGGACCTCTCTCCTGTAGAGTGTAAGCTCTTATGGGCAGGGTCCTCTCTCCTGTATAGTGTAAGCTCTTATGGGCAGGGTCCTCTCTCCTGTAGAGTGTAAGCTCTTATTAGCTAGGTCCTTTCTCCTGTAGAGTGTAAGCTCTTATGTACAGGGTCCTCTCTCCTGTAGACTGTAAGCTCTTATGGGCAGTGTCCTCTCTTCTGTAGAGTGTAAGCTCTTGTGGGCAGGCTCCTCTCTCCTGTAGAGTGTAAGCTCTTATGGGCAGGGTCCTCTCTCCTGTAGAGTGTAAGCTCTTATGTACTGGGTCCTCGCTCCTGTAGAGTGTAAGCTCTTATGTACAGGGTCCTCTCTCCTGTAGAGTGTAAGCTCTTATGGGCAGGGTCCTCGCTCCTGTAGAGTGTAAGCTCTTATGTACAGGGTCCTTTCTCCTGTAGAATGTAACCTCTTATGCACAGGGTCCTCTCTCCTGTAGAGTGTAAGCTCTTATGGGCAGGATTCTCTCTCCTGTAGAGTGTAAGCTCTTATGAACAGGGACTCTCTCTTGTAGAGTGTAAGCTCTTAAGGACAGTGTCCTCTCTCCTGTAGGGTGTAAGCTCTTATGGGCAGGGTCCTCTCTCCTGTAGAGTGTAAGCTCTTATGGGCAGGGTCCTCTCTCCTGTAGAGTGTAATCTCTTATGTACAGGGACCTCTCTCCTGTAGAGTGTAAGCTCTTATGGGCAGTGTCTTCTCTCCTGTAGAGTGTACGCTCTTATGGGCAGGGTCCTCTCTCCTGTAGAGTGTAAGCTCTTATGGGCAGGGTCCTCTCTCCTGTAGAGTGTAAGGTCTTATGGGCAGGGTCCTCTCTCCTGTAGAGTGTAATCTCTTATGGGCAGTGTCCTTTCTCCTGTAGAGTGTAAGCTCTTATGTACATGGTCCTCTCTCCTGTAGAGTGTAATCTCTTATAGGCAGGGTTCTCTCTCCTGTAGAGTGTAAGCTCTTATGGGCAGGATTCTCTCTCCTGTAGAGTGTAAGCTCTTATGGGCAGGGTCCTCTCTCCTGTAGAGTGAAATCTCTTATGGACAGTGTCCTCTCTCCTGTAGAGTGTAAGCTCTTATGGGCAGCGTCCTCTCTCATGCAGAGTGTAAGCTCTTATGTACAGGGTCCTCTCTCCTGTAGAGTGTAAGCTCTTATGGGCAGGGTCATCTCTCCTGTAGAGTGTAAGCTCTTATGGACAGGGTCCTCTCTTCTGTAGAGTGTAAGCTCTTATGGCCAGGGACCTCTCTCCTGTAGAGTGTAAGCTCTTATGGGCATGGTCCTCTCTCCTGCAGAGTGTAAGCTCTTATGTACAAGGTCCTCTCTCCTGTAGAGTGTAAGCTCTTATGGGCAGGGTCCTCTCTCCTGCAGAGTGTCAGCTCTTGTGTACAAGGTCCTCTCTCCTTTAGAATGTAAGCTCTTATGGACAGGGTTCTCTCTCCTGTAGAGTGTAAGCTCTTTTTGGCTCTGTCCTCTCTCCTGAAGAGTGTAAGCTCTTATGGGCAGGGTCCTCTCTCCTGTAGAGTGTAAGCTCTTATGGGCAGGGCCCTCACTCCTGTAGAGTGTAAGCTCTTATGTACAGGGTCCTTTCTCCCGTAGAGTGTAACCTTTTATGCACGGGGTCCTCTCTCCTGTAGAGTGTAAGCTCTTATGCGCAGGATTCTCTCTCCTGTAGAGTGTAAGCTCTTATGGGCAGGGTCCTCTGTCCTGTAGAGTGTAAGCTCTTATGTACAGGGTCCTCTCTCCTGTAGAGTGTAAGCTTTTATGGGCAGGGTCCTCTCTCCTGTAGAGTGTAAGCTCTTATAGAAAGGGTCCTCTCTCCTGTAGAGTGTAAGCTCTTATAGAAAGGGTCCTCTCTCCTGTAGAGTGTAAGCTCTTGTGGGCAGGCTCCTCTCTTTTGTAAAGTGTAAACTCTTATGGGCAGGGTCCTCTCTCCTGTAGAGTGTAAGCTCTTATTGGCTGTGTCCTCTCTCCTGAAGAGTGTAAGCTCTTATGGGCAGGGTCCTTTCTCCTGTACTGTGTAAGCTCTTATGGACAGGGCCCTCGCTCCTATAGAGTGTAAGCTCTTATGTACAGGGTCCTTTCTCCTGTAGAGTGTAACCTCTTATGCACAGGGTCCTCTCTCCTGTAGAGTGTAAGCTGTTATGCGCAGGATCCTCTCTCCTGTAGAGTTTAAGCTCTTATGGGCAGGGTCCTCTCTCCTGTAGAGTGTAAGCTCTTATGGGCAGGGTCCTCTCTGCTGTAGAGGGTAAGCGCTTATCGACAGTGTCCTCTCTCCTGTAGAATGTTAGCTCTTATGGGCAGGGTCCTCTGTCCTGTAGAGTGTAAGCTCTTATGGGCAGGGTCCTCTCTTCTGTAGAGTGTAAGCTCTTATGTACAGGGTCCTCTCTCCTGTAGAGTGTAAGCTTTTATGGGCAGGGTCCTCTCTCCTGTAGAGTGTAAGCTCTTATAGAAAGGGTCCTCTCTCCTGTAGAGTGTAAGCTCTTATAGAAAGGGTCCTCTCTCCTGTAGAGTGTAAGCTCTTGTGGGCAGGCTCCTCTCTTTTGTAAAGTGTAAACTCTTATGGGCAGGGCCCTCTGTCCTGTAGAGTGTAAGCTCTTATGTACAGGGTCCTCTCTCCTGTAGAGTGTAAGCTTTTATGGGCAGGGTCCTCTCTCCTGTAGAGTGTAAGCTCTTATAGAAAGGGTCCTCTCTCCTGTAGAGTGTAAGCTCTTATAGAAAGGGTCCTCTCTCCTGTAGAGTGTAAGCTCTTGTGGGCAGGCTCCTCTCTTTTGTAAAGTGTAATCTCTTATTGGCAGGGTCCTCTCTCCTGTAGAGTGTAAGCTCTTATTGGCTGTGTCCTCTCTCCTGAAGAGTGTAAGTTCATATGGGCAGGGTCCTTTCTCCTGTACTGTGTAAGCTCTTATGGACAGGGCCCTCGCTCCTGTAGAGTGTAAGCTCTTATGTACAGGATCCTTTCTCCTGTAGAGTGTAACCTCTTATGCACAGGGTCCTCTCTCCTATAGAGTGTAAGCTCTTATGGGCAGGGTCCTCTCTCCTGTAGAGTGTAAGCTCTTATGGGTAGAGTCCTCTCTCCTGTAGAGTGTAAGCTCTTATGGGCAGGGCCCTTTCTCCTGTAGAGTGTAAGGTCTTATGGGCAGGGTCCTTTCTCTCTCTCTACTCTAGAGTGTAAGGTCTTAAGGGCAGGGTCCTCTCTCCTGTATAGTGTAAGCTCTTATGGGCAGGGCCCTCTCTCCTCTAGAGTGTGGGCTCTTATGGACAGAGTCCTCTCTCCTGTAGAGTGTAAGCTCTTATGGGCAGGGTCCTCTCTCCTGTAGAGTGTAAGCTCTTATGGACAGGGTCCTCTCTTCTGTGGAGTGTAAGCTCTTACGGGCAGGGTTATCTCTCCTGTAAAGTGTAAGCTCTTATGTGCAGTGTCCTTTCTCCTTTCGCCTGTAGAGTGTAAGCTATTATGGGCAGAGTTCTCTTTCCTGTAAAGTCTAAGCTCTTATGGGCAGGGTCCTCTCTCCTGTAGAGTGTAAGTTCTTATGGACAGGGTCCTCTCTTCTGTAGAGTGCAATATCTTATGGCCAGGGACCTCTCTCCTGTAGATTGTAAGCTCTTATGGGCAGGGTCCTCTCTCCTGTAGAGTGTAAGCTCTTATGTACAGGTTCCTCTCTCCTGCATAGTGTAAGCCCTTATGGGCAGGGTCCTCTCTCCTGTAGAGTGTAAGCTCTTATGGGCAGTGTCCTCTCTTCTGTAGAGTGTAAGCTCTTACGGGCAGGGTCCTCTCTCCTGTAGAGTGTACGCTCTTATGGGTAGGGTCCTCTCTCCTGTAGAGTGTAAGCTCTTATGGACAGGGTCCTCTCTCCTGTAGAGTGTAAGCTTTTATGGACAGGGTCCTCTCTCCTGTAGAGTGTAATATCCTATTGAAAGGGTCCTCTCTCCTGTAGAGTGTAAGGTCTTATGGGCAGGGTCCTCTCGCCTGTAGAGTGTAAGCTCTTATGGGCAGGGTTCTCTCTCCTGTAGAGTGTAAGCTCTTATGGGCAGTTTCCTCTCTCCTGTAGAGTGTAAGCTCTTACGGGCAGGGTTCTCTCTCCTGTAGAGTGTAAGCTCTTATGGGCAGTGTCCTCTATCCTGTAGAGTGTAAGCTCTTATGTGCAGTGTCCTTTCTCCTCTCGCCTGTATAGTGTAAGCTCTTATGGGCAGAGTCCTCTTTTCTGTAAAGTCTAAGCTCTTATGGGCAGGGTCATCTCTCCTGTAGAGTGTAAGTTCTTATGGGCAGGGTCCTCTCTCCTGTAGAGTGTAAGCTCTTATGGGCAGGGTCCTCTCTCCTGTAGAGTATAAGCTCTTATGGGCAGGGTCCTCTCTCCTGTAGAGTGTAAGCTCTTATGTACAGGGTCCTCTCTCCTGTAGAGTGTAAGCTCTTATGTACAGGGTCCTCTCTCCTGTAGAGTGTAATCTCTTATGGGCAGGGTCCTCTCTCCTGTAGAGTGTAATCTCTTATGTACAGGGTCCTCTCTCCTGTAGAGTATAAGCTCTTATGGGCAGTGTCCTCTGTCCTGTAGAGTGTAAGCTCTTATGGGCAGTGTCCTCTCTTCTGTGGAGTGTAAGCTCTTATGGGCAGGGTCCTCTCTCCTGTAGAGTGTAAGCTCTTATGGGTAGGGTCCTCTCTCCTGTAAAGTGTAAGCTCTTATGGACAGGGTCCTCTCTCCTGTAGAGTGTAAGCTCTTATGGGTAGGGTCCTCTCTCCTGTAGAGTGTAAGCTCTTATGGACAGGGTCCTCTCTCCTGTAGAGTGTAAGCTCTTATAGGAAGGGTCCTCTCTCCTGTAGAGTGTAAGCTCTTATGGGTAGGGTCCTCTCTCCTGTAGAGTGTAAGCTCTTATGGACAGGGTCCTCTCTCCTGTAGAGTGTAAGCTCTTATGGACAGGGTCCTCTCTCCTGTAGAGTGTAAGCTCTTATGGACAGGGTCCTCTCTCCTGTAGAGTGTAATATCTTATGGACAGGGTCCTCTCTCCTGTAGAGTGTAAGCTCTTATGGGTAGGGTCCTCTCTCCTGTAGAGTGTAAGCTCTTATGGACAGGGTCCTCTCTCCTGTAGAGTGTAAGCTTTTATGGACAGGGTCCTCTCTCCTGTAGAGTGTAATATCCTATTGAAAGGGTCCTCTCTCCTGTAGAGTGTAAGGTCTTATGGGCAGGGTCCTCTCGCCTGTAGAGTGTAAGCTCTTATGGGCAGGCTCCTCTCGCCTGTAGAGTGTAAGCTCTTATGGGCAGGGTTCTCTCTCCTGTAGAGTGTAAGCTTTTATGGGCAGAGTCCTCTCTCCTGTAGAGTGTAAGCTCTTATGGGCAGTTTCCTCTCTCCTGTAGAGTGTAAGCTCTTACGGGCAGGGTTCTCTCTCCTGTAGAGTGTAAGCTCTTATGGGCAGGGTCCTCTCTCCTGTAGAGTGTAAGATCTTATAGGAAGGGTCCTCTCTCCTGTAGAGTGTAAGCTCTTATGCGCAGGATCCTCTCTCCTGTAGAGTGTAATCTCTTATGCACAAGGTCCTCTCTTCTGTAGAGTGTAATATCTTATGGCCAGGGACCTCTCTCCTGTAGAGTGTAAGCTCTTATGGGCAGGGTCCTTTCTCCTGTACAGTGTAAGCTCTTATGGCCAGGGACCTCTCTCCTGTAGAGTGTAAGCTCTTATGGGCAGGGTCCTCTCTCCTGTATAGTGTAAGCTCTTATGGGCAGGGTCCTCTCTCCTGTAGAGTGTAAGCTCTTATTAGCTAGGTCCTTTCTCCTGTAGAGTGTAAGCTCTTATGTACAGGGTCCTCTCTCCTGTAGACTGTAAGCTCTTATGGGCAGTGTCCTCTCTTCTGTAGAGTGTAAGCTCTTGTGGGCAGGCTCCTCTCTCCTG